>NW_021247084.1:0-596 GCF_002162155.2 Triticum dicoccoides | reverse complement strand
CTCCTATTCCTCGGTGGCAGACAGCCGCCCCGTGAGATGATGTGAACAGCGAGGGAGATGATGGAGGGGAAGCGTCGTCGGGCCAACTACTTTTCTCCTCTTGCAGTTGGGTTCGGTCGATGAAGACTCCACCGGCTTGCTCTGGCAGGACACCCTCACAAACGGCACCATGTAGATGCTCGATCCTTCAATCTCTGGTGGATGCTCCATCTGGGATCAATACTCCCACCACCGCTCCCTCGCGATCGGATTCGGTGAATCTGTTTGCTCCATGCCCCTGAGGAGCAGCTCTATGTACTCCGACGCGACTCCCTCCGGGTATTGCCGCCTTTTCGCTCTATTGTAGATATTTGGCCATGGATGTCACCGTCGCCGCTAGTTGGTCCTTGTTGTCAAACCAAGACTGTATCTCCTGTTGGAAATATGCCCTAGAGGCAATAATAAAAGCATTATTATTATATTTCTTTGTTCATGATAATTGTCTTTATTCATGCTATAATTGTGTTATCCGGAAATCGTAATACATGTGTGAATAACAGACACCAACATGTCCCTAGTAAGCCTCTAGTTGACTAGCTCGTTGATCAATAGATAGT
>NW_021247083.1:0-5629 GCF_002162155.2 Triticum dicoccoides | reverse complement strand
TATATATATATATATATATATATATATATATATAGATACTCTATTAAATACCCAGGGTGAAGAATAACTTATACTTCACCCTGGTCGATGGACTGAGCCTGACGTTACGTCCAACCAGGCCATCGTTTGATTGCAATATAAATCCAACCGCCCCGCTGTAAAATTACCTCGTAGTCTTTTCTCAAAAAAGAAAAACCCCATAGTCGTGCGTTGAATCGGACCCAGCCCACCTCCCCGTCCTTTTCTAATCTGCTGCAAACGGTTTTCGGCTGGTGGGCTCGACGTCGTGTTGGTCCCTGAGCAGATGGGCGGCGTGATGTTCGGCGGCTGCCTAGGTCTCGGGCGGTGCCGTGGTTGGTGATGGTGCCATGGCGAGTGCAGGCTCAACGGCGTGGTGCTCGGGGTAGTCGGTGGCTTCGGCGGTGTGGTTAGCTCTCCGGGTTCCTCGATTCCAGGAAACGCTGCGGGGATGCATCGACTGCGAACTCTTCGTGCCACGGCGACGGCGGTGCTGTTCCATCTCGCCGGGTACGTCGATGTCACGGTGAGGTCTCCAAATTTTGCTTCATTGCCAGGATTTGTGCCCCCGTAATTCTCCTCCCGTCCTATCCCAATCCAGGATTCTATTTTCCCTATCCATATAGGCATATATCATGGGCATGACTTGCCGGCTGTGGCTGCTGCCTTGGTTCTAAATTGTGGCGCGTGTATTTATGCACCCCTCTGATGGGTACCTGAAGGTTTACTCGTTTATGTTTAGGCAGACAACTTTTGGTACGGCCGGCCTTTGCCCGATTTGATAATGTCCTCCTTCTTCCTATAACAGTCAGGACTGAACGAAAATTTGCATGGCCATGGTGATTTGGTCTACGTGGTGGTAGATTAGATGTTGGGGACAAATAAGAAGAGCGTCTTTCCCGGATGTGATGTATTGCTGCTTCCATCCCTCGTACTAATCTCCCATCTTCCATAAATAAAGCTACCAACGCTTTTGTGTCTAATGACTCCTCAGGTTCAGTGCCTTGTGTCTCATTACTCCTCAGTTTACTGTGCCAATATGCTGTATTTTCCGTCTTCCATGGTTCATCAAATGTTAATTATTATTAATAAATAAGAGATAATCGGTGTAATCATTGTTAGATCTATGTAGGTTACAGGTCTCTTGGTCGTACCGGTTGAATTAGGCAGTAAAACGTTGGATGTAAGATAACTGGGTTCATGTACTAGTTTTGGGATTTATATTAGATTGAAGAGAACAGTTTAGCTCAAAGAAGATGAAGCGGACATTACAGATTGTACTGAGATGAGAACCATCTCAGGTCTGTAGGTGCAGAATCAGCAGGAAGGATTATAATGGATTTTCCCATTTGAATTGTTGGCAGATATAACTTTTGTCTTCTTTTTTTTCAGTTCATAAAACATACAGGGTAACTAGTATTACTTCTATAGTTCAGTCCACTTTGATTCTTACTATTTATTGAAGTTTCTGTTAGTTACAAACAATGATTCAAGCATTATTGTATGTGTTCGTGTTATAACCCTTTTGTGGCCTAAGGTGAGCTCGAGCCTGAACCATTAGTTTAGATTCTACTGCTTTTCTCATTTAAGATTTCATGGTCAAGTTAATTTTCATTGCTCCAAACCTAGCATATACAATTGCTTGTTACAGAGATACAAGTTTTGCGTCAGATTTCGGCCGTCAAGGTATTGTAGCTCATGCGTATTGTGGGCTTACTATCTGTGCAGTCGTCTCATAGTTACTACCGCCCTAATTTTCTATGGAATTTTCCTCCATTCACCTTTTATATTTCCTTCAGAAACTCGGTCAGTTTTTGAGGAGGTCATGTCCACTTATAAGCATTTGTGTTTTAAAGATTGATATTCTAAAGATGTTTGTGCTGCAATACAATGTTGGCTTGTAATGTGCCTTATCTATATTATTTTACTGATGCTGACTAATCAAAGACTGCCTACACAACTTTTCATGTATAAATAAAAGAAAAAGTTGGCTCACTGGTGCATCAACTTCCTGATGTAAGTGTTTTCTCATATATTTTTTTCTTCTTCTCCATGATATGTTCATTCGTTTTCTTCAGAGATTTGTTCAAGGGATTCTTTTCAAAGGATTGCACTTTTTTTACAAAATTTTCAAACAATGGCACCTTTGTGATAAGTTTCTCCTGTGATATAGGTTGTGTACGACTATATGTTACATTGGTATGTGCAGTGTCTCCCCTTTATTCCATTGGTTTACTTATTTAACTCTGTTTTTTTGTGTATCCCTTGTTTCTGATGCTTTTTTCCATCGTGTGACAGGTACAATCCTTATTTGTGCCTGGCTACTTCGTAGTATAGTAAAGAAAATTTGTCTCATGCTCTCTGCCAGCCACGGTTGCATGCTCTAGTACGCGCTACATGCTATAGTTTCCCTGGCACAATACCTCTCGGATGTGCAGGTAACTTATGGCCAATAAGCAGTGCAGTTGATCTTGGTTCGTCGCGAGTTAGCTGTTTTGGTCATAGCTAAACCGAGTGTGTTCTCGTCTAAATTTGATTGCAATATACAAATAATTTTCGGAGCTAACAGGCTATGTGAAGTTACAAGTGTGTTATCAAGATCATAAAATTCCTGCTTGGGCTAGCTAAATATTATGCAGAGGTAATGATGCTACTGTAGTTTGTGCTTTCATTGAAATATGAACATGGTGTTCAGATGGTTTGCTTGCAAATATGAACAAGGTGTTCAGATGTAACTCGTAAGATAGAATAATCCTCTTGTGGAAGTTTTGTTGACAAAATTACTTCCACGTTGGACTTTTTCTCTTATTATTAAGTGATATGTCTTAGATTCCATACTTGATTTATAGTGCACTAAAATGTGACTCTCTTGCAGCTGTCAGAAGTCTAGGTACAGTCAAGTGAGAGATATGGACTCTTGATTGAAGGAGAACTTTGTGCACTTATGATAGCATATGGACCGTAAATCTGTAGCAGGTCTGAACCAAGGCATGCATGTAGCAGGTCCTGAATGTATCGTCCAGACCACGTTTTACATGTCATATGCTTAATTGCTTATGTAATTCAGTTTTTACAAGACATCTTTTTTGTGGATCAATAAGCATCTGCACTGTTCTTTTAATCTAATTAAAGGTCAGATATTTTCTGTCATGTGATGAATTGACCATGGAAGGATTTGTTTTGCTAAGCATAGCTAATGTCGCCATTCGAGTGTAAAACTCATATGCATGGTGCTACTGAAAATGTTAGTATGTTACCCAAAACTCTGAAGAGAATGGGTGCCTCACTTCTTCAAGCAAAACCTGGATGATCATCCTATGTGATGCCACCTATTCTCAGTCACCGTAAGCTACTAGCAAGTAGCAACACTGCAACAGTACAAGGGCATGTTTCTTAAAAAAACAACAATTGACGAGATTCGCCTTGTTACTTCATTGGATCTTCCAAGAAGGCAAGTGCGATAGTTTTATTATTGTAATTATTTATCCTACTCAATACAAAATATTCTAAGTGAATATTGGATGTTTCATTGCTGAAGTACATGATGCATAAGCAAAAGATAGCATGATGGGAACCAGTAGCCAACATAGAAATATGAAGATATCTCAGAGGACCGACTCTTCTATTTGTTGTTGCCTCATGTAACCTATCCTTAGAGATTAAGCTGTACAGGTTGGTCATACTATGTGATCAACTGAGTCTATTTGTTATAAATAATTAAATATTGATTACGTCCATTACATAATCTGCCTTTGCTTCTATGATCAAACAGCATTTCAGAACTAAGACTTGATGGACTGATCAGTATAAAATAATTATGATTTGCATATGTGGTTTGCTAGAGCTAGAATGAAGTATATGGATTGATTCACAAACATTAACAAACTGCAAAGAAACCAAATGTGCTGTCTATATAAGAAATTTCAGTTACATGTGTTCGATACTGAAGCTGAGAGAGTGTGTACATAAAGATAATTTTAGTGACATTCCTACGGCCGGAAATTTTGGTCAAAATTCAGATAGAAGATCGAATATTTTTGGGATAACTGAGGATACAATTCCAGAAATGATACCTCCAATTTTATATTCTTCCAAAAAGAGCTTTCCAGTGCATCAAATCCATGGTGCCGCATGAACAACTCCAGTAAAAGATAGAGAGGGAAAAAGACTAAAAAATCAGGATGCATGCATCACCCGTGACCTAAATCAGTTTTAATAAGAACCATGCATGACTGCTCGTTCATAACGTGGCACTCCCACCGCGACATTCTCGCGTGTGATGGGATACTCCAGTGGGAGGCGTCTGCACCTCGCCGGAGTGAGCTCTCCCGCCGCAGGGTCTACTTGCGTCTGACGGGATCTTCCATGGCGATCCTTACACCGGATCTCCGATAGAGGCGCATCCTTATACCTGATCGGCCGGCCGAGCGACGACGAGGTGAGAGACGACCCTGCAGTAATTTTATGGCACAAATTTTTTGTTTCTACGGTGTTTCTTTTTGCGTGTGAGAATGGATTCTCTAAGACGTAATATTACTTCACATGCAATAAAATCTTACCTCGCATCCCTTGTTCTCAACGTGGCGCAAGACCAATTCTAAAGACCGTAAGTTTACCTCACCTCCACTCACTAATTTTACCTCATTAACCTTCTGTTGTTGCGGTGGATGCAAACTGGTTCGGCTGGGTGCATCGGCGGGCTGGGGTGAAGAATTGTTATTCTTCACCCTGGGTGACGAATAGCGCGAGGTCGCGCTATTCGCCACCCTGCACCCCCAGCCACGCCGTAGGAGCCAGACACACACCACCACACCACAACTCTCGTAAGAAACAAAAGCTGTGTGAGGTAAAATTACAATCGAGTGGGTGGCACATCCACCATAAAAACAAAATGCTTGCAAGGTAAAATTACAACATGGAGCCGAGTAATCTGTCCTGCTCGCCAGGTATGTGCGAGGTAAAGTTAAGGCGTGGATGGTGAGAGAAGGTAAGTTTCAGATAATTGTTTTGCAACCTTTTTTTTTCGAAAAGGGGGAAAAACCCTGGCCTCTGCATCAGTACGATGCATACGGCCCTCTTATTAACAAAATAAAGTAGTGCCAACATGGTTCCAAAGGTCTTCACAAGCCATAGAAAAGCAGAAAAAGCTCACACAGAGCCAAAAGAGGCTAGAAACATCAACTAGCCAAATCAAGATGCCACAACCGGCTGGGTAAACTAGATAGGAATACTAAATGCCTATCCTATTACATGACCGCCATCCAAACCGGTTGAAGATATCCCGAGCTACCATCTCCCAGCGGACAGACCCAGTAACCAAATGCTCCCTGACCTCCGTCTGGGTGAGTAGCGACCATGAACGGATCAGTGCCGTAGTCCGGAATAAAACCTGCAAAAAATGTATACATGATATTCTGTTAAAGACCAAATCGTTTCTGCAATTCCAGATAGTCCACAGCAAAGCACAAACCCCAACCCGAATATGTCTCGCTAAGTTAGGCTCAATCCCATTAAGCCATGTCCCAAATAACGCATTAACAGAATTCGGGGGTTTGATATTGAAAGCAATGTGGACCGTCTGCCAAAGTACCTTGGCCAGCGGGCAATCAAA
>NW_021247082.1:0-2524 GCF_002162155.2 Triticum dicoccoides | reverse complement strand
CGTCAACTTAGTAGGCCCATAGGTCAGCCTCCCAACCGGTGCGCCCCAGATGTCAGTGGGAGGAATCCTTTTTTCGCGTAATAAGGAGGTAGTTGATTGCGTGCGGCTAGGCCAGCGGAGGGAGTAGGGTGGGCCGGGGAAGCCTGCGTGGCATCACAGCGGGCCACAAGAGGAGGGAGCAGGCAGTCCCGCCGGCGCTAGTTTAGGCAGCTGGAGCAGGAAGATCAGAGATTGAAGAAGCACGTCGGCTGTTGGATGGACATCCAATAGTCACAGCTGCTAGAATCGTGTGTTGACTGACAAAGCCTTGTGTAAACAAGTCAGCCTCGGAATCTGTGGCGTGTACAACCCATTTGCTATTATTTTTATAATTTTTACTCATTTTCTAATTCATATGGAATTTATTGCAGCCCTTTTTCCATTTTTAGAATTGCTGCCCATTTTCTGGTCAGTACCAGGGTTAAAAAATTAACTAAATATGTGGGAAATTTTGAAAATTTGCAAATTTGTGTTGGGGAACAAAATATTCTTAATCCAAAAATTAGTAGCCATACTAGAACAAATTTAAAAATAAATTAGTACTATGTCATGTTAAATCCAATGAAATACGTATAAGATATCACTGAAGAACAAAAACAAAAAAAGAAACTAATATCCCATTTGCTATAATTCTTTTGGAATTTTCAACCCCTTTTGATATTAATTTTAACAGACGCTGACCATACTCTTTGGCCAGGCCGGAATGCATCCCTCCTCGTCTTGAAAGATTTGCAGCCCAGTAAGTCGGAGAAAACAAATCGGCCTAGCTTGGGTATTCTTCAAAAAGAAATACTGCTACCTATTTTGCCAAAGAAAAAACTGCTGGGCTGGTCATGTTGTTAGACGGGCCACACAGACCGCACAACCCAGTTTATAGCCTGCTCCTCCGAATTACTACTAAAAAAAGTTATGCAATTCTGTCGTTAATTGACTATACATTGAAAATGCTGTGGGTCCCAGATATCAGCAAGGTGGATTAGAGTAAAAAACGAGGGGTTCATCTGAGTAGTAAAAGAGGTGCTTGCTTGTGTTCGAGAGTGGACCTGGTGGGTCCGTACTGTCATACTCACAACTACAGTCCTCTCCCAATTCACTATGTTGACAGGGACCATTTCAAAAAAAAACTATGTTGACAGGGGCGGACGGCGGCGCCGCGGCGAGCGCACCAAGGCGGAGGATAAAGTGTTGTCGCCAATGTGCTGGGCTGGTGAGGGAGTCCTGGATTAGGGGGTATCCGGACAGCCGGACTATAACCTTCGGCCGGACTATTGGACTATAAAGATACAAGATTGAAGACTTCGTCCCTTGTCTGGATGGGAATCTCCTTGGCGTGGAAGGCAAGCTTCGCAATACGGATATGTAGATCTCCTTCCTTGTAACCGACTCTGTGTAACCCTAGCCCCCTCCAGTGTCTATATAAATCGGAGGGTTTAGTCCATAGGACATAACAACAACCATCATCCCATAGGCTAGCTTCTAGGGTTTAGCCTCTCTGATCTCGTGGTAGATCAACTCTTGTACTACCCATATCATCAATATCAATCAAGCAGGAGTAGGGTGTTACCTCCATCGAGAGGGCCCGAACCTGGGTAAAAACATCGTGTCCCTTGTCTCCTGTTACCATCCGCCTAGACGCACAGTTTGGGACCCCCTACCCGAGATCCGCCGGTTTTGACACCGACATTGGTGCTTTCATTGAGAGTTCCTCTGTGTCGTCATCATTAGGCTTGATGGCTCCTTCGATCATCAATAGCGATGCAGTCCAGGGTGAGACTTTTCTCCCCGGACAGATCTTTGTATTCAGCGGCTTCGTACTGCGGGCCAACTCGATTGGCCATCTGGAGCAGATCGAGAGTTATGCCCCTGGCCATCAGGTCAGGTTTGGAAGCTTAAACTACACGGCCGACATCCGCGGAGACTTGATCTTCGACGGATTCGAGCCCCTGCAGAGTGCGTCGCACTGTCACGATGGGCATGATTTAGCTCTGCCGCCAAACAGTGTTCAGGAGACCGCACCTGCAACTGCTCCGACCTTCAATTCGGAGCCAATTGCGCCATCCGTGGGCAGGTGGCTAGACCCCGCACCGAAGGCCGCAGTCTCAGCGGCGATCAAGCCGAATACCGACCTTACCCTTCATGAGAGCCGTGAATCCAAGCTGCCGGATTCTTCTCCGGCCACGGACTCCGAACTGCCTGCGCCCATGCTAATCGAATCTGACGGGGCGCCGATCATGGAGTTCACCTCCGCGGATATCTTTCAGTACTCGCCCTTCGGTGACATACTAAACTCACTAAGGTCCCTCTCCTTGTCAGGAGAAACCTGGCCGAACTATGTCCGGCAGGATTGGGATGCGGATGACGAAGAAATTCGCCGCCCACCCACCACCCACTTAGTAACCAATGTCGATGATTTAACCGACATGCTCGACTTCGACTCCGAAGACATCGACGGCATGGACGACGATGCAGGAGAAGAACAGAAAAC
>NW_021247081.1:0-1010 GCF_002162155.2 Triticum dicoccoides | reverse complement strand
TTAGGCCTCCAACCAGAAACATATCACTTGCTATAGCAGGTACATAACATAAGGGCCAGGATCCCATAGCTAAGCCAAAACAACATCAAGTTGCCAAATTAAAATCTTCCCATTTGCACACTTGTTCAGACCTTGAACATTCTGGCAATTATCTTGTCAAACATTTCTATTCCCAATAAATTTAGTTGTCTTTGGAGGTATTCGTAAGTGGAGTATAATTCATTTCTGTAACTCTAAAACCACAATTATAGTACTGTTACATGTTGTAAGTTGTTCTAACAGTGCACAATTCTCTTGTATAGTATCTCTCTTTTAATTAGGAAAAATTTGGTTTCAAAGGGGGGTTTCCCGTGAATAAACATACTCGCTATAATGAATTTGTGAATAAAACACATGCCGGCTAGCCCGTTATGGTCGAATGGACGTACCTACATATCTCATCCTGAGTTTTAGTGGTGTCGCTTGGCTGGCGGTTTCATCTCCAGTTCCATGTCTGGTGCAACCATCCGCATTACCAAGGGTGACAAAACACTATAGTCAGTTTGAGTACGCCATGCAAAGATTTTCTGAATAAGATTAGATCGGGAAAGGGTGTGCTCTTACAGAGACAAGCCTGACCTTGCAGAGGAGAGCTACGCAGCAGGCACGTGTATGTCCAGAGCATCGACGACAGGGTGTGGATCATCTCCCGGCATCTTGTGATATGACCGGCTGCTGCTGCTGCATGTAGTCCTTGTGTGTTGGATTAAGGAGAAAGGAGGGGGTGCGGCAGATGCAGCTTAGTCGACGCAGGAGGAGCAAGAGGAGAGGAAAGAGCACATGGGCGGCCATTTATAGAGGAGAGGAGATCATGTACGGCAGCGATGAGAGAGCGAGCAGCGCAGAGAGACGTTGGATTGGAGGCTGATCCGTGTGAGGCGCGCCGGAGCCAGTGGATCGACAAGAAAGGGATGCAGGAAGTAATGGAAGAGGGGGTTGATCCGTGTGAGGCGCGCCGGAGCCAATGGATC
>NW_021247080.1:0-557 GCF_002162155.2 Triticum dicoccoides | reverse complement strand
AGGGATGACTCATGCATCTTCAATCCTAATACACATACATTTAGGGCCATCAAATTCAAGAAATTACAGAACTAAGAGATGAGCTATTGCAGAAACTAACCAGGCATGTTAGTCATTGCAACCATGGTTTTGGGTACCGGGCGGTAAATTCGGTTACCTCCCGGTAACCGCGTTTCTCGCCGCCCCACGAGAAACGTATGCCCCAAGCGAATTTTTTTGAATTTTTTCGATTTTTTTGAATTTAAACTCTCATAGTTAGGTTAGATATGCTAGGAGCTTATAGAGAAGATGCAGGCATTGTGGCCTATTGGTTAGCATGGGGTGGCAGGTCAAATTACCTGAGATCTTGTGTTCGAGTGTCGTAGTTGTCCTTTTTTTCATTTTTAGGATAAAAAGAATATGTTGTAAAAATAAACCACGATCGTGGGACTCGATCTAGCAACCTATAGGAAGAGAGACGCACGTATACGGCATAACCACCAAGCCAGACGGTGGATCCTGAAGGAATTTAGTCCAGATCTAATTTATAGAACATAAAAAAAATTGAATTCAAATTT
>NW_021247079.1:0-413 GCF_002162155.2 Triticum dicoccoides | reverse complement strand
AAACCCAATGTCTAAACGACGCCCTAAGGGCTGTATATATGGAGGAAGAGGGGGGAATTTCGTGGCCCTTGGAGGAGGGGTCTGAACCAACCCTAACTCTTGTTTCCCCACACATACGGACTCTAAAAACAACCTATACTTAAGTATTTTGAAAATACATGGGCCTGGCCCAATAATAAGGTGACGCAGCACCTAGAATAGCCTCTGGACGAAATTTATGAAGTGGCATCTTGTATATTTCATCCAAGGCTTCATGCACTCCTTATGGTGGCTTCAAAGTCCTGAAATCATCACTTGTAACTCCGTTCTTGATCCCCTTGCGCATGCCATCATCTCCATGCTTGGTCTTGCTCCAGTGTTCATCCCTCTTATCCATGCCAGGCCCTTCATTTGTGTAGCGACCTGACCTTAGA
>NW_021247078.1:0-2523 GCF_002162155.2 Triticum dicoccoides | reverse complement strand
CGTCAACTTAGTAGGCCCATAGGTCAGCCTCCCAACCGGTGCGCCCCAGATGTCAGTGGGAGGAATCCTTTTTTCGCGTAATAAGGAGGTAGTTGATTGCGTGCGGCTAGGCCAGCGGAGGGAGTAGGGTGGGCCGGGGAAGCCTGCGTGGCATCACAGCGGGCCACAAGAGGAGGGAGCAGGCAGTCCCGCCGGCGCTAGTTTAGGCAGCTGGAGCAGGAAGATCAGAGATTGAAGAAGCACGTCGGCTGTTGGATGGACATCCAATAGTCACAGCTGCTAGAATCGTGTGTTGACTGACAAAGCCTTGTGTAAACAAGTCAGCCTCGGAATCTGTGGCGTGTACAACCCATTTGCTATTATTTTTATAATTTTTACTCATTTTCTAATTCATATGGAATTTATTGCAGCCCTTTTTCCATTTTTAGAATTGCTGCCCATTTTCTGGTCAGTACCAGGGTTAAAAAATTAACTAAATATGTGGGAAATTTTGAAAATTTGCAAATTTGTGTTGGGGAACAAAATATTCTTAATCCAAAAATTAGTAGCCATACTAGAACAAATTTAAAAATAAATTAGTACTATGTCATGTTAAATCCAATGAAATACGTATAAGATATCACTGAAGAACAAAAACAAAAAAAGAAACTAATATCCCATTTGCTATAATTCTTTTGGAATTTTCAACCCCTTTTGATATTAATTTTAACAGACGCTGACCATACTCTTTGGCCAGGCCGGAATGCATCCCTCCTCGTCTTGAAAGATTTGCAGCCCAGTAAGTCGGAGAAAACAAATCGGCCTAGCTTGGGTATTCTTCAAAAAGAAATACTGCTACCTATTTTGCCAAAGAAAAAACTGCTGGGCTGGTCATGTTGTTAGACGGGCCACACAGACCGCACAACCCAGTTTATAGCCTGCTCCTCCGAATTACTACTAAAAAAAGTTATGCAATTCTGTCGTTAATTGACTATACATTGAAAATGTTGTGGGTCCCAGATATCAGCAAGGTGGATTAGAGTAAAAAACGAGGGGTTCATCTGAGTAGTAAAAGAGGTGCTTGCTTGTGTTCGAGAGTGGACCTGGTGGGTCCGTACTGTCATACTCACAACTACAGTCCTCTCCCAATTCACTATGTTGACAGGGACCATTTCAAAAAAAACTATGTTGACAGGGGCGGACGGCGGCGCCGCGGCGAGCGCACCAAGGCGGAGGATAAAGTGTTGTCGCCAATGTGCTGGGCTGGTGAGGGAGTCCTGGATTAGGGGGTATCCGGACAGCCGGACTATAACCTTCGGCCGGACTATTGGACTATAAAGATACAAGATTGAAGACTTCGTCCCTTGTCTGGATGGGAATCTCCTTGGCGTGGAAGGCAAGCTTCGCAATACGGATATGTAGATCTCCTTCCTTGTAACCGACTCTGTGTAACCCTAGCCCCCTCCAGTGTCTATATAAATCGGAGGGTTTAGTCCGTAGGACATAACAACAACCATCATCCCATAGGCTAGCTTCTAGGGTTTAGCCTCTCTGATCTCGTGGTAGATCAACTCTTGTACTACCCATATCATCAATATCAATCAAGCAGGAGTAGGGTGTTACCTCCATCGAGAGGGCCCGAACCTGGGTAAAAACATCGTGTCCCTTGTCTCCTGTTACCATCCGCCTAGACGCACAGTTTGGGACCCCCTACCCGAGATCCGCCGGTTTTGACACCGACATTGGTGCTTTCATTGAGAGTTCCTCTGTGTCGTCATCATTAGGCTTGATGGCTCCTTCGATCATCAATAGCGATGCAGTCCAGGGTGAGACTTTTCTCCCCGGACAGATCTTTGTATTCAGCGGCTTCGTACTGCGGGCCAACTCGATTGGCCATCTGGAGCAGATCGAGAGTTATGCCCCTGGCCATCAGGTCAGGTTTGGAAGCTTAAACTACACGGCCGACATCCGCGGAGACTTGATCTTCGACGGATTCGAGCCCCTGCAGAGTGCGTCGCACTGTCACGATGGGCATGATTTAGCTCTGCCGCCAAACAGTGTTCAGGAGACCGCACCTGCAACTGCTCCGACCTTCAATTCGGAGCCAATTGCGCCATCCGTGGGCAGGTGGCTAGACCCCGCACCGAAGGCCGCAGTCTCAGCGGCGATCAAGCCGAATACCGACCTTACCCTTCATGAGAGCCGTGAATCCAAGCTGCCGGATTCTTCTCCGGCCACGGACTCCGAACTGCCTGCGCCCATGCTAATCGAATCTGACGGGGCGCCGATCATGGAGTTCACCTCCGCGGATATCTTTCAGTACTCGCCCTTCGGTGACATACTAAACTCACTAAGGTCCCTCTCCTTGTCAGGAGAAACCTGGCCGAACTATGTCCGGCAGGATTGGGATGCGGATGACGAAGAAATTCGCCGCCCACCCACCACCCACTTAGTAACCAATGTCGATGATTTAACCGACATGCTCGACTTCGACTCCGAAGACATCGACGGCATGGACGACGATGCAGGAGAAGAACAGAAAAC
>NW_021247077.1:0-1685 GCF_002162155.2 Triticum dicoccoides | reverse complement strand
AGGACTTTGAAGCCACCATAATGGGTGCATGAAGCCTTGGACGAAATATACAAGATGCCATTTCATAAATTTCGTCCCGAGGCTATTTTAGGTGCTGCGTCACCTTATTATTGGGCCAGGCCCATGTAATTTCGAAATACATAAGTATAGGCTATTTTTAGAGTCCGTATGTGTGGGGAAACAAGAGATAGGGTTGATTTCGGACCCCTCCACCAAGGGCCACGAAATTCCCCCCCTCTTCCTCCATATATACAGCCCTTAGGGCATCGTTTAGACTTTGGGTTTTGTTTAGATTAAAAGTTCGCCATAGCTGCAACTTCGCGTACTTCGTTTGTGTTCAACGACCAGACCAAGGCGTCACAGAACCCCACCTTGATCAATAAAGCTTTCATCTTATATTCGCAATATCCAGATTGCAATCTCAGTTTCTTGCTTGTTCTTCGTTTGCTCGCAGGAAACAGACCCTCGTGGTCAGGTTGATCGTGCTCCGGCGTGGTCAATAACCTCTCGGAGGTTGTTTAGCGATTGCTAAGGCGCGACGTCCTCGCACGTTCGTAGTCGGATCGTCAAAGTCGACTTCCACCAAAGCGAAATCCACCATCTCATCGAAAGACGGGACACCTTTGCCTCTATCAAAAGCTTTATTGATCAAGGTGGGGTTCTGTGACGCCTTTGTCTGGTCGTTGAAAACAAACGAAGTACGCGAAGTTGCAGCTATGGCGAACTTTTAATCTAAACAAAACCCAAGGTCTAAACGATGCCCTAAGGGCTGTATATATGGAGGAAGAGGTGGTGGATTTCGTGGCCCTTGGTGGAGGGGTCCGAAATCAACCCTATCTCTTGTTTCCCCACACATACGGACTCTAAAAATAGCCTATACTTATGTATTTCGAAATTACATGGGCCTGGCCCAATAATAAGGTGACGCAGCACCTAAAATAGCCTCGGGACGAAATTTATGAAGTGGCATCTTGTATATTTCGTCCAAGGCTTCATCCACCCATTATGGTGGCTTCAAAGTCCTGAAATCATCACTTGTAACTCCGTTCTTGTTCCCCTTGCGCATGCCATCATCTCCATGCTTGTTCTTGCTCCAATGTTCATCCTTCTCCAAGCTAGGCCCTTCAGTTGTAAGCAAAATAAATGTATCCAATTTAGGCAGCATCATATTCTCATGAACATTAGAATCATTACCAAGAAACGAAAGTACCTGGTAATTTAGTTGGCGTGCACGAGCTCTAGTAATTGGTCCAGTATGTATAGCAGCAGGGGCTGTGGGTGTAACAATTGTATTGATGTCCTCATCAGATCCAGAGTCAATTCATGGGCTTTGTCGATCGCGGGAGACGTGCCACCACCTTTGCAAATACCACAACCGTCACGAGAGGTGCACAAACATCCAAATGCACATGATCAGGTTAATGTATCTATACCACCATTTAATGGCCGTTTTAAACCTGCTTTATATATTGAATGGGAGTTCGACATAAAAAATATATTTGCTTCCCATAATTTCGATGAACATAAAAAGGTTAAGGTTGCGGTTGGTTCTTTCACTGGTTATGCTTTGGTTTGGTGGAGTGAATATTGTCGGTTACACCCTGATTATATACCTACTACTTGGGATGATTTGAAACTTGCCATGCGACATACTTTCGTCCCTGCTTATTATACTCGTGACATGA
>NW_021247076.1:0-1598 GCF_002162155.2 Triticum dicoccoides | reverse complement strand
CCCACTAAACAAGAATCTCGTCTCGAGATTCAAGCGTAGGGTAGGATGAAGGGGAAACGCAAACTAGTACAATCTTCACGATCCAGGGTGCACTTCAGTTGAACGTTGATTCACTCACCATCATTGTCTTGAAGTCTTGCCTTGAAAATTCCTGTCAACATGACATGGAGGGAAGAAGGAGACTCTAGAAGGGTCGATCTTCTCGAAGGTCGAACAACTCACGGAATGAGACATAACAACATCTCTCGAGCTGAGAGACGAAGCATACCTCTAGAAGGATGGAGTGGAGCAGGTGACGAGGTTCACTAGGTAGACAACAATTCCAGACTTAAGAATGTGGCGATCGGTTGTCAACGTAGCGAGGAGTTGAATTGCCATGATACCATGACGAAACATCCTGGAGAAGGGTGATTCGTAGATTATTATCTTAAGTGGCAAAAAGAATTACCTTTGATATAGAGATCATTGAGACTCTCTTTATCAGCCTAAGGCAAATCACAGCAATCGATTGGCGGGGTTGGTAGGATGGCATACTCAGACTTGGATGATGTGGATTACCTTGTTGAAGACAACGTAATGGATGAATTTGCTTATCACCGGAAATGGAAGAGACCCATGGTAGAATGGCACATTGGCGGTGCAAGTTGGGAACAAAATGCAAATGCTGGGAATGATTCTGGTAACTGGGGAAGAACCCAACAAAAGAGAGTGGATTCACTGTTTGAAAGGGTCATAGCATTGCCGAGGAAACTGAGAGGAATCCCAGTTAGTGCCGATGATAACACGTAGCGCTTGTGCGTGCTCTCAAGAACTTGAGCATTTCCACAATCATCAAGGTTTTATCAACATCCGTGTCAAGGGTGCTGACAACACAACATACTACCATGATGGCTAATGATGGATGATGCAGATGCAAAGGAAGATAACACCTTCTCAGATTTCACCTTAGCGAGGCTAAGGAACAAAATCTGGATGATTGACCGAGAGACATTTAGCACTCCGCTTCTCATGTTCTCCTTGATGTGCTAGTGTAATCCAATCATTGAAATGGTTTGGTAACTAGACAACAAGTAAAAGGTCGGACTTCGGGAGCAATAGAATCCATAAGGAACAGTTACAGAGGTAAATCCTACGAAATCCTTATGGGGAGGTGGCCAACTTCCTCAAACAAGATACTACAATAATAGGTCTTCCGGCTGGGTGTGTTGGCCACGACATCCACTTTACCGGTTATCGAGGGACCAATATTATAGTTCTTGGGAAATGTTCCAACCATCATATCTGCCTGAGATTCATATCTGGTTGGTGTCAGGATATTCCAGACTCATCGAGTCTAGGAAGAAAATGAAAGTTTGCAACACAAATCGACGAGATGACGTTGCGAGATTCTCGGGAAATGAACTACGATAGCAAGCTCCAAAACATGAGCTGGTTCTGCTACACATGTGTGAACACGCTGCCTCAGACAAACATGATCACATGGTAGTCTTACAATAAAACACTACCGAGTTCTGGTTAGGAACCATCAGCGAGGATATCGAAGTTCTTTCATAAGTCCGGATAGCTCTTATGAAGATACTCCTTCTCCTTGAACAAAT
>NW_021247075.1:0-1096 GCF_002162155.2 Triticum dicoccoides | reverse complement strand
TCGCAAAGGACACCGATACACAACCATCACCAAACAATGTGCAACAATATGATGCATGCATGAAACATGGCAATATGAGTGTGTTGGGCTAATGCAACTAAAACCAGAAGGGTTTGAACCAATTTGAATCAAAGATTCAAATTTCAAACTCAAGCATGGCCTTTTAAAGTGCTTTTCCTTGTTCTGCTTTAAACATCAATTTAACTTGTTTGATCATGCATGAAAATAGTACAGATGGATAGATTGGATTTTTCTGATCATTTTTCATATATAATTTGTCTGATTTGGAGTTACAGAATAAAAGTTATGAATTTTTGAAGTTTAAATAATATTCTGGAATTTCCTGATTTAAATTAAATCCAGAAATATATATATTGCGCCAGCATGACGTCAGCATGACGTCAGTGGTCAACTGCGGCTGGCTGGGGTCAAACCTGACGTGTGGGGCCCACACGTCAGTGACAGGGGGGTTAAACAGGGGTTAATTTAATCCTAATTAGAAGTTAGTGGCGCTGGGGCCCAGGTAAGGTTTCCCTCCTTTATTTATTTCTGTTTTCTAATTTCTGACATTTGTTTTGATTTAAATAAAATATTAAATCATTTTATAACCTTATGCCAATTTTTACAGGAGCTAGATATATTATTCCAGAGCTCCCCAACAGGTGGCATAATTTTTGGACATATATTAATATATATAACTAATATATTTCCAATGCAAATATTTATGCATTAATTCCAAATGCCCAAAATAAATACTTATGAGCTCTTAAAAATATTGGTTTGATTTTTATCTCTGTCCAATATTTTCAGAGAGCAACATGAGCATTTTCTTGGACCTTTTTGGAGAAATTTTTATTTGGATCATTTTCAGAAATGATTCTGAGGGTTTCACAAATCCCCATTTCAAAATTAAATGGAATTTTAAACATGATGCACACACTCTGATGCATGACTAGCTAGGGTGTGACAACTCACCCCCACTCAAAAGAATCTCGTCCCGAGATTTGGGTTCCTCCGGGAAGAAGGCGGGATACTCGAGTCGAAGACGATCCTCCCTTTCCCAAGTTGCTTCATCCTCAGAATGGTGCGACCATTG
>NW_021247074.1:0-889 GCF_002162155.2 Triticum dicoccoides | reverse complement strand
AAACCTGGCCAAATGGCACCTAAAAAAAACATGGTTCGCATCTTCGGCAAGACCACACAACGAGCATGTGCCATCAGCCGGGCCATTGCGTTTGGCCACGTTATCCGACGTCGGCAGCCGGTTCCGAAGCATTTGCCACATGAAGATTTTAATCTTCAGAGGCAGGCCTTCCTTCCATAACCCCTTAGCTATATCAAGCGTTGGCCCTTCAGTGAGCTTGTTATACAGGGACTTCACCGAAAATTTTCTCGAAGCGGTCAGGCTCCATTCAACCGTGTCACCCGTCGTACCTAGGCGGTTGACACCGATCTGCTGAATCAGCCGGTTCCAAGACGCACGCTCTTCGACCGTAAGGGGCCGCATAAAGTGAATCACCGGAGGAGCAATCCGGATTGCCTCCCCATCTAAGATGTTAGTGTCAGTGGCTAACCGATATAAGGCGGGGTGACTTTGCCAAAGGGGAGATGCACCAAGCCAATGGTCAAGCCAAAACCGGGTTGCTTGGCCATTGTTAATCAGAAATTTGGCCCCAATGTCAAAAGTCGGTCGCACCGCTTGGAGCCCTCTCCAAAACACGGAGCCGTTGGCCGAGGCAGTAAATGGGTTCCCGTTCGGGAAATACTTGGCACTTAACAGGCTCGCCCAGAGCCCCGACTCACCTTGGGCCAGCCGCCACCACCATTTGGCAAGTAGGGCCACGTTCATCAATTTGGAATTGAGAATTCCCAATCCACCAAATTTTTTTGGCCTACAAACTGCCGCCCATTTAACTAGGTGGTACTTCCTCTTGATTCCAGTTCCTTCCCAAAAGAACCGGGCTCTAGGAGTGTCTAGCTTGGCGTGAACGCCCTTAGCTAGTAAGAACATCCCCACTGTGAAAAGGGGAAGG
>NW_021247073.1:0-926 GCF_002162155.2 Triticum dicoccoides | reverse complement strand
AGGCAATAATAAATTGGTTATTATCATATTTTATTGTTCATGATAATCGTTTATTATCTATGCTAGAATTGTATTGATTGGAATCTCAGATACATGTGTGCATATATAGACACCAACGTGTCCCTAGTAAGCCTCTACCGGACTAGATCGTTGATCAAAGATGGCTATGGTTTCCTAGCCATGGACATGAGTTGTCATTTGATAACGGAATCACATCATTAGGAGAATGATTGATGGACAAGACCCAAACTATAAACATAGCATATGATCGTGTCAAGTTTATTGCTATCATTTTCTGCATGTCAAGTATATGTTCCTATGACCATGAGATCATACAACTCATTGACACCATAGGAGTACCTTGTGTGTACCAAACATCGCAACATAATTGGTGACTATAAAAGTGCTCTATAGGTATCTCTGAGGGTGTCTGTTGAGTTGGCATGGATCAAGACTGGGATTTGTCACTCCATATGACAAAGAGGTATCTCAGGGCCCACTCGGTAATACAACATCACAATGAGGTTGCAAGCAATGTGACTAATGAGTTAGCCACGGGATATTGTATTACAGAACGAGTAAAGAGACTTGCCGGTGATGAGATTGAACTAGGTATGGAGATACCGACGATCGAATCTCGGGCAAGTAACATACAGATAGACAAGGGGAACTACATCCTTGACATCGAGGTTCGACCGATAAGACCTTTGTAGAATATGTGGGAACCAACAAGGGCATCAAGGTCCCACTATTGGTTATTAACCGAAGAGGTGTCTCGATCATGTCTGCATAGTTCTCGAACCCGTAGGGTCTACACACTTAACGTTTGGTGACGATATAAGTATAGTTGTGTCATTATCACTACAAGAAATATGGTAATCTGTGACAGCCAACGTCCGTCACCGAGAGCCCGGAAACTATCATCG
>NW_021247072.1:0-777 GCF_002162155.2 Triticum dicoccoides | reverse complement strand
TAAGATAGGATTAGCCAATGGTCAGCCTGGCTCTGATACCAAGTCTGTCACGACCGGTTCTCCGGACATAAATTTCCAGAAAAGACCGTCGTGCTCATCAGCCCCAGGATTACTGTTAGCTGATGAGGCTCCAACTTGATACAGAAATTCCAAGCAGAATACAACATATGTAGTACAAGACCATTCTGGCCTGTGAGTACAACAAACGGTTTCTAGTGGTTGATGGCGGAAGCGGTCTGTGAAACATCAGTGTCTATGGGGCTCCATTTCCCACAGGAACAGCTGACCAGGTTAACTCCTATCTTCGCGAGGCTGCTATCTCCATTGTGTGGGTTCCGGGGCTGGCATCGCGTCGCTCCTCTCCGAGCAAGAAAATCTGGCCAAGACAATAGCCAGGGACAAGCCAGTGAGTACTTTGAATGTACTCGCAAACATTATGAACACAGGTGTAATATAACAATGATGTGCTAAAAATATTTTATGCTCATGACGTCAGTCACAAAAGATAAATGAAACTCTGATGCGTGCAAGCAAGTTATTTATAAAAAACGCAATAACATGGTAGTATAAAAATTTATGAAACAAATAACAAGCAATGCCACAGTCGGGCGTCTTAGCGACACCACATAAAGGGCTTTAAAAGAAATGCCACAGTCGGGCGTCTGAGCGACACCACATAAAGGGCTTTAAAAGAAATGCCACAGTCGGGCGTCTGAGCGACACCACATAAAGGGCTTTAAAAGAAATGCCACAGTCGGGCGTCTGAGCGACACCACA
>NW_021247071.1:0-878 GCF_002162155.2 Triticum dicoccoides | reverse complement strand
TAATAATAATAATAATAATAATAATAATAATAATAATAATAATAGGATTTTTTGTAAAAGAAGTTAACAATCAATTTTGCAGTTTCTAATAACAAATGAATATTAAGCTAAGAAACAAAATGAATATACTAAAATAGGAAGAGGGTAAATAGTAAAACAATGTTCTACTAAATACAGTAAAATGATAAGAAGAAAAAAACATCAATTAATCATGAGAAAAAATGTAAAAGAAAGTCATTACACAAATCTAACCTTGGAAGCTACGGTGAACAAATGACAAAACATGCAACAAGGAATACAAAAAGCTAGCAGCATTCACACATCCTTCGTATCCCTTATTTTGGCCGGGAAAAAATAGAAAAATAACACACATATCCCAGCTCGGTGTACAAACAAAGAGAGCCATGTAGAAACTTACGCACATGGACTACCCTTGTACAGATGAGTCATGCCTCCCATCACGCGAGAAAAACAATACCGCCACATAAATCTTGAAAACCCTAGGTCTAACGGCTATAACACTGATTGGGACACAACTTAAAAACTGCAGTTGCGATCCATTTGAAAACTTGCAGTTGCGATACAATTTGAAAAATGCCGTTGTCACCAGGCTTGAAAACTTTGGCATATGGAAATTTTGACTAAAAAAACTCCCAAAAAAGCTTCCACTAGAGGGGGTTGGCATTTGGTGTCATTACTAAAATAAAAGGAAAACAAAAAAAGTAAGAATAATAAAAACACAAGAAAATAAATAACTCTTATAACTTATAAGTTGGCAATTGCTTACAAAAAGTAGGAAATAGAAATGATTTTTTTATATTGAAGAAGAGAAAATAAGAAGCAGAACAAAAATCTGAATCTTGACGCACTGAATTCAA
>NW_021247070.1:0-781 GCF_002162155.2 Triticum dicoccoides | reverse complement strand
CCCTCTCTTTTATTTCTTTATAGAGCGCATTTTCTAGGCCTTTCCTATAATAGCGCACATCCCATCTTTTATCTGATCTTCTCGGATTTGTTTGTTATTCCTCTCTTTTATTTCTTTTATTATAGTGCACATCCCATCTTTATAGGGTCTCTCTTGTAGTACTCTCTGTGCATGTCCTTATTTATTGGTTCTAACCCGCAAAATTATCAAGTTAATTCCTTCGTTCTTAGAAATGCGAC
Source organism: Triticum dicoccoides (assembly GCF_002162155.2). NCBI lineage: Eukaryota > Viridiplantae > Streptophyta > Magnoliopsida > Poales > Poaceae > Triticum > Triticum dicoccoides. Next base: position 542 of record NW_021247070.1, on the reverse strand, counting down.
ATGCACCTTCCTTTATTTTTTTTCAATTCCCTAAGAGGCTTGTTGATGACTGACATATATCAATATGGAATTTACTGTAAAACAACGATGTGTTACTATTAATCAATATAAACAAACCTTGGATAGAAACGAAAACTAGCCCAGCCGGTACCGTCTCTACGAAGCAAAAAGTGGGTTAGTTTGATCCCGCCACGGGACATTATTCTTCGCTGATTTTGTGCTCACTCTAGAAGTAGAGACGTGGTTGTCGGCCTACAAGGCCCAACAGCGCAACCACTTTATAAATTTTCTTCGCACTTATTTTCTTTTTCATCCACTCAATGTAAGGAAAGTATGGAAAAAAAATCTTCAAATGCTCGCTTTTGTAGAAAATGCTTGACTTTTTTTCTATTTACAAAATTTAAAAAGTGTTTTCAATTATAAAACCTTCATTTAAAAAAATGGATTTTCTTATAAACATAAAGAATTTTTTAATCTTGAACATTTTTCAAAGAATCAAAGAATTTCTAATGTTTTTGAAATTCCTGAAAATACGAAAAAAA
>NW_021247069.1:0-848 GCF_002162155.2 Triticum dicoccoides | reverse complement strand
CGAGACTCCAGTCGGAAAACATCCATGGCAACTTCGTCGTTCACCGGAGAATTGACGGGGTCGAGGTTTGGCTCCAGTCGGCTGGTTTCTTCTTCAAAGTTTTGACAAAATTCTGCAAGGATGATCACTAAGTCAAGGGGATAGTCGAATGGAAAAAGCCACAATTGGAAATATTTGCCAAACATGGAGGTTTACCTTCAAGCATAAGAAACAACTTCTTGGCAAGGCCACTCAGGAAGGCCTCCAGTTCAGTTTTCTTCTCAGTCAATTTGCTGACTTGGTCGGTCAGGGCAGCTTTATCAGTTTTCAGTCGACTGACCTCCTTGTTGGCAATCCCAAGAGCAGCTTTCAGATTGGTATTGTCTTGTTCGAGCTTGGTGACTGAAGCTAACTTCTCGTCAGCAAGCTTGATCTTCTCAGCTAGCTCAAGGTCTTTCTTCTGCTGGGCCTCCCTTACCTTACGTGCAAGTTACAGCAAGATCAGATTTTGAAATAAGCAAGGAGAAAAACAGTCGTCAGGGTCTCACCAAACACACCTTCAGTCTCCTCCTTTGCCTTTGTCAGCTTCTCCTGAACCAGCTTCAAGCTCAGCTCGACTTGAGTATGTTTTTGTTCCAGCTCTGAGTAGCGAGCCACAAGATCACAGGAGTTCTGCGAAGAACCAATCGACTAAATGTCAAATATAATTCACTTCCGAGTGAAAAAGGGAAAAACACACGTTTCTAAGACTACAGCCAAATACAAGCATTCGACCGTAGTCTCGGGGACTACACCCAGTGGGTGCACTCAGCGTGCCCCCACTAATCCCGATGAAGACAAAGTTGACCAGTCGACCTCAAAAAAAAAAA
>NW_021247068.1:0-1064 GCF_002162155.2 Triticum dicoccoides | reverse complement strand
GCCGCGCGCCCCCGTCGCCCCTCCTCCGTCCGCTTCGCGTGCCGTCACCTCCTCCTCCTTGATGGACTCGGTACCAGCCTCTTCCTCCGTCCTCCCTCTCCACTCGCCGCTGGCCGGCCCCTCCTCGCTCTGCCTTCCTCCTCCGTCCTCCCTCAACTGGCCGCGCCGGCCGGCCCCTCCTCGCTCCGTCTTCCTCCTCCGTCCTCCCTCAACTGGCCACGCCGGCCGGCCCCTCCTCGCTCCGCCTTCCTCCTCCATCCTACTCTCTTCTCCCTCCTCGAGTCGCCCTCCTTCTCCCTCCTGCTCATATGCAACATTTTGATTTAGTTTATATAATTTAGTTGACTTAGTAGGCTAGTTGATTTAGTTGACTTAGAACATTTTGATTTAGTTGATTTAGTAGGCTAGTTGATTTAGTTGACTTAGAACATTTTGATTTAGTTGACTTAGTAGGCTAGTTGATTTAGTTGACTTAGAACATTTTGATTTAGTTGATTTAGTAGGCTAGTTGATTTAGTTGACATAGGAACATTTTGATTTAGTTGATTTAGTAATCCTTTGCTCATATTGCTTTAGGAAGAATGGCGCCACCACCACCACCACTATGTCAACTGTGCAAGTCAAGATGCGCCAGAAGCCTTGCAACTGGCAAGCTGTTCTGCATCTACTTCCAGCCGAGTTTTCGTCATGCGCCGGTAAGAAATTAGATGAAATGTAATAATTATTTTATTTTTAGTGTTGGCATTACTGCATTGTGTCACTTTGCTTATTTTACACAGATTGTCCCATGCAATGTGAGGTTGAAATTCAACAAGCTGACAGGAGACACTGTGACATTTGAGGCTCCTGGGGGGGCGTACACTATGGAGGTCGAGAAAGGACGCAATATGTCGCAGATTGGAGGAGATGGATGGGCCCGTTTCGTCGCTCGCATGCATCTTACTGGTGGTGAGTTCATCAGCTTCAACTTCCGAGCAGAAAGACCCAAGCTAGCTGTCATTTATCTCAACCTGGTGGAAGATGATGAAGATGACGAAGATGATGAAGATAATGAGGACCCACTC
>NW_021247067.1:0-397 GCF_002162155.2 Triticum dicoccoides | reverse complement strand
ATTGTGTCCTTGCATCGACAATGACCCGGCGGAGATCATCATCATCGGGCACATCGTCTGGTTCCTCTTGATCTTCAGCAGCTTTACCCGTTGCAGCATCATTGGGCACATCGTCTGATTCCTCTTGATCTTCACCAGCCCCCCCTGTTGCAGCATAACCGTATTCAGGGGGCACATAGTTGTCATCGTACTCTTCTTCTTCGCCGTCTTCCATCATAACCCCTATTTCTCTATGCCTCGTCCAAACATTATAGTGTGGCATGAAACCCTTGTAAAGCAGGTGGGAGTGAAGGATTTTCCGGTTAGAGTAGGACCTCGTATTCCCACATTCAGTGCATGGATAACACATAAAACCATTCTGCTTGTTTGCCTCAGCCGCATCGAGAAACTCATGCAC
>NW_021247066.1:0-650 GCF_002162155.2 Triticum dicoccoides | reverse complement strand
AAACTACGGCACCTCCGAGTTCGAGCACACGTTCAGCTCGATGACGATCCCCGGACTCCGATCCAGCAAAGTGTCGGGGAAGAGTTTCGTCAGCACGACGGCGTGGTGACGATCTTGATGAACTACAGCAGCAGGGCTTCGCCTAAACTCCGCTACAGTATTATCGAGGAATATGGTGGCAGGGGGCACCGCACACGGCTAAGGAATCGATCACGTGGATCAACTTGTGTCAACTTGTGTGTTTAGAGGTGCCCCTGCCTCCGTATATAAAGGAGGAGAGGAGGGGAGGCTGGCAGGCCAAGGGGGGGAGGCGCAGGAGAGTCCTACTCCCTCTGGGAGTAGGATTCCCCCTCCAATCCTAGTCCAACTAGGATTCCTCGGAGGGGAAAAGAGGAGGAGGGGGCCGGCCACCTCTCCTAGTCCTAATAGGACTAGGGGAAGTGGGTGGCGCGCAGCCCATCTAGGGCAGCTCCTTCTCTTTTCCACTAAGGCCCACTATGGCCCAAATAGCTCCCGGGGGGTTCCGGTAACCCTCTCGGTATTCCGGTAAAATCCCGATTTCACCCGGAACACTTCCGATATCCAAATATAGGCTTCCAATATATCAATCTTTACGTCTCGACCATTTCGAGACTCCTCGTCATGTCCGT
>NW_021247065.1:0-1122 GCF_002162155.2 Triticum dicoccoides | reverse complement strand
TTGCAGAGAGCTTCCCAATTAGAGAAACCGAAATGGGAGCGATCGACCGCATTGTACAGCTTAACCAGAAACTCATAACCATGTTTAGTTCTTAAGTGATCCCTCCTCGTCTCCACATTCTTAAAGTCATCTAAACCAAAACCAAGCTTCTCCAATACATATGGTCTAGCATGGCACGGGATGTACTAATTGAATTGAAAAAAATCCATAAATTACTCGTTGAACAAAAGAAGCACAAGTGATGATATTAATTACGATGAAATGCTTGTCGCTGTGTACCGTACAAACATCAAAGCTCTCTTCCAGCTTCACGCTGAAAAACCTATCATTTTGCAGGCGAGGAAACCTGTCGCAAAAACACCAGTCATCGTAGCAGTACCCGCACTCTGGGATCCCATGGTCATCAGACATCTCTTGTGTACAATTCAAAGATTATAACTCGATGGCAAAGTCCAAAAAATCCGACATGACCTTTGCTAAAAAAAAGGACATATCGAGCGCCTGAAATTTGCCAGAATGGAAATTAATCAGCACTCCGGCAAAACATAGGCCACTTCTCGATGGTCATTGCATTTCAATGGTTGGAAATACGAACAAAAAAATTTCAAAATATCTTATATATAATCCTAACACTAAATAAACTAGTTTTATTAACTACTTGCTAAATAAACTAGTTTTATTAACTACTTACTAAACAAACTAGTTCTATTAAGCACTTACTACAAATAAACTAGTTCTATTAAGCAGTTACTAAATAAACTAGTTCTATTAAGCATTTAATATAAATAAACTAGTTATATTAATCACTTACTAAATAAACTATTTCTATTAAATTCCATTATACACTTGCTAAAAATTCTACTACCCTAGTTCTACCGTAAATTTTCTTACTTCTATTTTATTCAAAACACCTAAATTAGTCAAAAAAATATTCTATTAAAAAACCTACATTCTACAATGTCTACATTCTAAAATCTACATTTAAATTACCTACAATTTGCAAGAATAGAGACAAGGGAGGGAGGGAGGAGAGAGGAGGGGGAGGGACGGCCGAAGGAGGAGGAGGAGGGGCCGACCGAAGGAGGAGGAGGAGGGGCCGACCGAAGGAGGAGGAGGGAGGGG
>NW_021247064.1:0-1002 GCF_002162155.2 Triticum dicoccoides | reverse complement strand
ACGGTAGCATTATAAGATGATCTCTCACTAAATTATCAAGAAGTGTTCTCCCTGAGTATGCACCGTTGCGAAAGTTCTTCGTGCTGAGACACCACGTGATGATCGGGTGTGATAGGCTCTACGTTCAAATACAACGGGTGCAAAACAGTTGCGCACGCAGAATACTCAGGTTAAACTTGACGAGCCTAGCATATACAGATATGGCCTCGGAACACGGAGACCGAAAGGTCGAGCGTGAATCATATAGTAGATATGATCAACATAATGATGTTCACCGATGAAACTACTCCATCTCACGTGATGATCGGACATGGTTTAGTTGATTTGGATCACGTGATCACTTAGAGGATTAGAGGGATGTCTATCTAAGTGGGAGTTCTTTAGTAATATGATTAATTGAACTTAAAATTTATCATGAACTTAGTCCCTGAGAGTATCTTGCTTGTTTATGTTATTTGTAGATAGATGGCTCGTGCTGTTGTTCCGTTGAATTTTAATGCGTTCCTTGAGAAAGCAAAGTTGAAAGATGATGGTAGCAATTACACGGACTGGGTCCGTAACTGGAGGATTATCCTCATTGCTGCACAGAAGAATTACGTCCTGGAAGCACCGCTGGGTGCCAGGCCTGCTGCTGGAGCAACACCAGATGTTATGAACGTCTGGCAGAGCAAAGCTGATGACTACTCGATAGTTCAGTGTGCCATGCTTTACGGCTTAGAATCGGGACTTCAACGACGTTTTGAACGTCATGGAGCATATGAGATGTTCCAGGAGTTGAAGTTAATATTTCAAGCAAATGCCCGAATTGAGAGATATGAAGTCTCCAATAAGTTCTATAGCTGCAAGATGGAGGAGAACAGTTCTGTCAGTGAGCATATACTCAAAATGTTTGGGTATAATAATCACTTGATTCAATTGGGAGTTAATCTTCCGGATGATTGCGTCATTGACAGAATTCTCCAATCACTGCCACCAAGCTACAAGAGCTTCGTGATGAACTAT
>NW_021247063.1:0-2058 GCF_002162155.2 Triticum dicoccoides | reverse complement strand
CCACCCCCCTGGACGCCGCCCCCTTGGGAGATTGAATCTCCCAGGGCCGGCGCCCCCCCTGGGGGCCTATATAAAGGAGGGAAGGGGGAGGGCAGCCGCAACCTGTGCATTGGCGCCTCCCTCCGCCTGCTACACCTCGTCCTCCTCCCGTAGTCGCTTGGCGAAGCCCTGCTGGAGTTCTGCTGCATCCACCACCACGCCGTCGTGCTGCTGGATCATCATCAACCTCTCCTTCCCCCTTGCTGGACCAAGAAGGAGGAGACGTCTCCCGTCCCGTACGTGTGTTGAACGCGGAGGTGTTGTCCGTTCAGCACTTGGTCATCGGTGATCTGAATCACGGCGAGTACGACTCCATCATCACCATCCCCTTGAACGCTTCCGCACTCGATCTACAAGTGGTATGTAGATGCAATCTCTCTCCCATGACTCATTGCTTAGATGAACTAATAGATGGATCTTGGTGAAACCGTAGGAAAATTTTTAATTTTCTGCAACGTTCCCCAACAGTGGCATCATGAGCTAGGTCTATGCGTAGTTCTTTATTGCACGAGTAGAACACAATTTTGTTGTGGGCGTGGATCTTGTCAACTTGCTCGCCACTACTAGTCTTTTCTTGCTTCAGCGGTATTGTGGGATGAAGCGGCCCGGACCAACCTTACACGTACGCCTACGTGAGACCGGTTCCACCGACAGACATGCACTAGTTGCATAAGGTGGCTGGCGGGTGTCTGTCTCTCCCACTTTAGTTGAAGCGGATTTGATGAAAAGGGTCCTTATGAAGGGTAAATAGAAGTTGACAAAATCATGTTGTGGTTATTCGTAGGTAAGAAAACGTTCTTGCTAGAACCCAATTGCAGCCACGTAAAAGATGCAACAACAATTAGAGGACGTCTAACTTGTTTTTGCAGCAATTGTCATGTGATGTGATATGGCCAGAAGTTGTGATGAATGATGAATGATATATTGTGATGTATGAGATCATGTTCTTGTAATAGGATTCACGACTTGCATGTCGATGAGTATGACAACCGGCAGGAGCCATAGGAGTTGTCTTTATTTTTGTATGACCTGCGTGTCATTGAAGAACGCCATGTAAATTACTTTACTTTATTGCTAAACGTGTTAGCCATAGAAGTAGAAGTAGTCGTTGGCGTGACAACTTCATGAAGACACGATGATGGAGATCATGATGATGGAGATCATGGTGTCATGCCGGTGACAAGATGATCATGGAGCCCCGAAGATGGAGATCAATGGAGCTATATGATATTGGCCATATCATGTCACTACTATATAATTGCATGTGATGTTTATTATGTTTATGCATCTTGTTTACTTAGAACGACGGTAGTAAATAAGATGATCCTTTACAACAATTTCAAGAAGTGTTCTCCCCTAACTGTGCACCGTTGCTACAGTTCGTCGTTTCGAAGCACCACGTGATGATCGGGTGCGATAGATCCTTACGTTCACATACAACGGGTGTAAGACAGTTTTACACATGCAAAACACTTAGGGTTAACTTGACGAGCCTAGCATGTACAGACATGGCCTCGGTACACGGAGACCGAAAGGTCGAACACGAGTCATATGGAAGATACGATCAACATGAAGATGTTCACCGATGATGACTAGTCCGTCTCACGTGATGATCGGACACGGCCTAGTCGACTCGGATCGTGTAACACTTAGATGACTAGAGGGATGTCAAATCTGAGTGGGAGTTCATTAAATAATTTGATTAGATGAACTTAATTATCATGAACTTAGTCTAAAACCTTTGCAAATATGTCTTGTAGATCAAATGGCCAACGCTCATGTCAACATGAACTTCAACGCGTTCCTAGAGAAAACCAAGCTGAAAGATGATGGCAGCAACTATACGGACTGGGTCCGGAACCTGAGGATCATCCTCATAGCTGCCAGGAAACAATATGTCCTAGAAGGACCGCTAGGTGACGCTCCCGTCCCAGAGAACCAAGACGTTATGAACGCTTGGCAGTCTCGTGCTGATGATTACTCCCTCGTTCAGTGCGGCATGCTTTACAGCTTAGAACC
>NW_021247062.1:0-404 GCF_002162155.2 Triticum dicoccoides | reverse complement strand
TAATATGAAATAAAAATCATATTAGTATTTGTTGTTACGAAATTTATGGCAAAGTATTGTCGAAGTATGAAATTTGCTAAAACTCTGGCGCCTGAATATTTCAAGTTTTCGTTCAATTTTTTTGCGAATAGTTTCATTCACTCTATGGTTAGCAGTGTATGCGCTATGTTTTGGGCAATTGAGCAAAATAAAATCGCGATTGTACAAAATAAAAGCACAATCGTGCAAAAAGGTCAATTACAACTAACACAAAACTAATAATTAACACAAAAGAGAAGTGAAACTTTGATAAGTGATTGCAATTTCAATAATGTTACCACCAGAGTTTCACATAAATGATTAAAATTAACAAAAGGTGATTGACCACTATTAAAATATTGACTCAATAACTGATTTTTTTGAAA
>NW_021247061.1:0-789 GCF_002162155.2 Triticum dicoccoides | reverse complement strand
GTATCTATTTACTCAGCCAGACCTGAACCTCCGTCAGCAGAGATGGATGGAGACTGTTGCAGACTTTGATTTGGGTATTTCCTATACCCCAGGCAAGGCTAATGTAATGGCTGATGCCTTGAGCCGCAAGTCTTACTGCAACCACCTCCAGGTTCACAAAGTTCAGCCTTCACTTGTTGAAGAATTCAGCAAGCTAAACCTCCATATTGTTCCTCCGGGTGCACTCGCTCCCCCTCCCCCGGAGTTCCGCAAGATGAATCTCCGTGTTGTTCCCCAGGGTTCCCTCTATACCCTGGCTATTGAACCCGATATCGTGGGCACCATAAAGACAATGCAGGGATTTGACTCTGAAGTCTACAAGATTAAGCAAGACCTCAAAGAAGGAGGTTCCTCATCCTTCACTATTGCTGATGATGGCGCCTTGTACTTCAAAGGCCGCCTAGTGGTGCCGTGTAAGAAGGAAAACCTGAATATGACCCAGGAGGTTATGAAAGAAGCTCATGATACGCCTCTATGTATCCATCCTGGTAGTACGAAGATGTATCAAGACATCCGCCAGAGATTCTGGTGGTCTAATATGAAGCAAGACATTGCTCGTTATGTTGCTGAATGTGACGTTTGCCGTCGTATCAAAGCAGAACATCAAAGGCCTGCTGGAACTCTACAACCTATATCTATTCCTGAATGGAAATGGGACCATGTTGAAATGGACTTCGTCACTGGATTCCCCAAATCGCAGAAAGGTAATGATGCTATTCTTGTCGTCATTGACCGGCTTTCTAAAGTTGC
>NW_021247060.1:0-1039 GCF_002162155.2 Triticum dicoccoides | reverse complement strand
GATAAAGGGGTTGTCAATCCCTTCACGGCCACTTGCAAGAGTGAGATCTGATAGAGATAATAATAATAATATAAGTATTTTTGGTATTTTTATGATATAAATTGAAAGTAAATAAAGCAAAATAAACAGCGCTAGAAATAGCTTGTTGACGGGAGATTAATATGATGGAAAATAGACCCGGGCCCATAGGTTTCACTAGTGGCTTCTCTCAAGATAGCATAAGTATTACGGTGTGTAAACAAATTACTGTCGAGCAATTGATAGAAAAACGAATAATTATGAGAATATCTAGGCATGATCATGTATATAGGCATCACATCCGCGACAAGTAGACCGAAACGATTCTGCATCTACTACTATTACTCCACACATCGACCGCTATCCAACATGCATCTAGAGTATTAAGTTCATAAGAACAGAGTAACGCCTTAAGCAAGATGACATGATGTAGATGGATAAACTCATGCAATATGATATAAACCCCATCTTTTTATCCTCGATGGCAACAATACAATATGTGTCGTTTCCCCTACTGTCACTGGGATCGAGCCCGCAAGATTGAACCCAAAGCTAAGCACTTCTCTCATTGCAAGAAAGATCAATCTAGTAGGCCAAACTAAACTGATAATTCGAAGAGACTTGCAAAGATAAACCAATCATACATAAAAGAATTTAGAGAAGAATCAAATATTGTTGATAGGTAATCTGGATCATAAACCCACAATTCATCGGATCTCGACAAACACACTGCAAAAGAAGATTACATCGAATAGATCTCCAAGAGAATCGAGGAGAACTTTGTATTGAGATCCAAAGAGAGAGAAGAAGCCATCTAGCTACTAGCTATGGACCCGAAGGTCTGAAGTAAACTACTCACACATCACCGGATAGGCCATGGAGTTGATGTAGAGGCCCTCCATGATCAATGACCCCTCCGGCGGAGCTCCGGAAAAGGCCCCAAGATGGGATCTCTCGGGTACAGAAGGTTGCGGCGGTGGAATTAGGTTTTCGTGGTGCTCCTGGATGTTTGGGGGGGGGG
>NW_021247059.1:0-885 GCF_002162155.2 Triticum dicoccoides | reverse complement strand
CGCCCCGACCCCCGTTGGCTTCGGGCGCGGGCGCCCGCGCCGCGTCCTTCGGGGTTGCGCCCGAAACGGGCACCGCCCCGCAAACCCACCACGCCCGCATGCCCGTTTGGCCCTCTGGGCCGATGACATGGGGGCCCCACCCCCACAGAACGGTTTAAAAATAAAAGGAAAATGAAAAATTAAATAAAACTAATTAACTAATTAACTAATTAATTAATTAATTAATCAATTAATTAATCTAATTAATTCTGATTAATTAGCACTAATCACTAATTAACCTAATTAACTAATGTTAATTAACTCTGATTAGGTTAATTAGATATTAGAGAATGACATGCGGGACCCACATGTCAGGGTTGACTCAGTCAACCCCTGTTGACTGCTGACGTCAGCATGACATCATGCTGACGTCATAAATACATTTTTTTCGAATTAATTAAATAACTAATTAAATTCCAAAATTATTAAAATCTTTTAAAAGTCATATCTTTTAATCCGTAACTCGGATTAAAATATTTTCAACATGAAAGTTGCTCAGAACGACGTGACGATTCCGGATACGCAGTCCGTTCGTCCGCCACACACCCCTAACCTATCGAACTCGCAACTTTCCCCCTCCGGCTCCTCTGCCCGAAAACACGAAACACCGGGAATACTTTCCCGGATGATTCCCCCTTGACCAGTACCACCTTATACCACGTTAGGGCACGCCTAGCATCGCTTCTTGACATGTCATGCATCGATATGCATCTGTTTACTTGGTATTCATTGTTTCTTCCCCCTCTTCTCTCCGGTAGACTACGAGGCCGACGCTGCTGCTGCCCAGTTCGACTACGGAGTTGACGACCCCTCTCTCTTGCCAGAGCAACCAGGCAAGCCCCCCCC
>NW_021247058.1:0-1079 GCF_002162155.2 Triticum dicoccoides | reverse complement strand
GCCCGCTTTACTTGGTCTAACCATCAGGCTAACCCTATTAGATCCGTGCTTGATAGAGTCTTCCTGTGTCCCAGGAGGGATTCCTTGTTCCCTAGGACTTCTCTTAACGCCAAATGCATTGTCGGGTCTGATCATACCCCCTTGATTCTTGACGACGGTTCCATTAGCACTAGACCTCCGGCTAGATTTCAATTTGATGCATCATGGCTGTCTGTGGATGGCTTTGTTGATATGGTTGCAGCGAAGATTTCCCAATCCCTTTCTTCCAATTCCCGCTGGTTTGGGCCTCTGGATGATTGGCACTCGTGCTCCTATAACCTGCGTAAATTTCTCAGAGGTTGGTCTCGTAATCGTGCGGCGGAGGATCGTCGCACCAAATCTTTCCTCGAGGACCAGATCTTGGCGCTGGATCGTGCGGCTGATTCTACTGGGCTCTCTGACGATGGTTGGGCCGTTCGTTATAATCTTGAGGCTTCTTTAGTGCAGATGCACCACCAGGCTGAGATTTACTGGCGTCAGCGGGGCACTATTAACTGGACTCTGAAAGGGGATTCTCCTACAACATATTTTTTTGCGATTGCGAACGGTAGGCATAGACGTTGCGATATTAATAGCCTGTTGATTAATGGGGTGCGATCTTCTGAACAGTCTGATATTATGGCTCATGTGGTGGATTTTTTTCTCTTCGTTGTTAGGGGCTAAACCTCAATCGGGCTTATCTATCTCTCCCTACCTTTGGAGCGCAGGTCTTAAAATCACACCCGAGGAGAATGCCTCCTTGATGATCCCTCTCTCTGATCAGGAAATTTGGGATGTTGTTAACTCTGCTAATCCCAATGCTGCCTCTGGGCCAGACGGCTTTTCCATTCCTTTTTTTCGGAAATTCTGGCCTCAGTTGAAACAGTTGGTGTGTAATGTTATCCAGGGTTTCTGTCTTGGTACTGTCGCTATCTCATGCCTGAACTACGCTGTGATTTCCCTGATCCCCAAGGTCAAGGGTGCCGATGTTATTTCCCAATTTCGGCCTATTGCTTTGATTAACAACTTTGCCAAATTCCTGGCTAAAGGCTTTGCGAATC
>NW_021247057.1:0-646 GCF_002162155.2 Triticum dicoccoides | reverse complement strand
ATGACTTTGAAACCGTTTTAGGCATGATTTTCAATGATGATGTTCGGCAGCCGAGGAAAGGATCACAGTTTGGTCATGTACACATCAACCGTGATAGAGCGGAGGGTCATGCCAAGATCATGAGAGACTACTTTGACCCAAAGCCAACCTATCCGGAGAAGTACTTTAGCGGGCGCTTTCGGATGCACACAAGTCTTTTCTAACCATTCCAAAAGCCGTTGAGAGATATGATGACTGATTCAAGCTCCGGAGAAATGAATGTGGAGAGATAAGTGCAAGCTCTCTGATGAAGTGCATTGCAGCTGTTCGAGTCTTGGCATATGGGTGTTCGGCTGACGCAATTGATGACTATGTCCGCATTGCTGAAGACACAATCTTGGAGGTTGTTCGAAGGTTCACTAAAGCAGTGATCGATGTCCTCGACCCGGAGTACTTCAGAGCACCAACCGAGAAAGACACCCAGAGGCTGATGACTGAGGATGAAGCAAGAGAATGGCCAGGGATGCTTGGATCACTTGACTGTATGCTAATATGTAGTTGCAGTTTATATTAGAATTGCAAAGTTTTAAAAAAACGGAAATTTACTCTGTTATATATAGGGGATCGGCTAGGTCCGGCCAAAACTTACTGAAGTAAATATACTTCA
>NW_021247056.1:0-974 GCF_002162155.2 Triticum dicoccoides | reverse complement strand
TAGGATGGACTCAGAATTTGATATGATGATGTTGAGTGTGTATGAAATCCTTTGTCAAATGTCTCAAAATCCTTCTTGAGCATTTACAGCTGTTATGCTGCCGAAATTTTGCTAGAAATTCTAATGCCTTTGCATTATGATTGTGCTTTCAGATGGCCACTCGCGACCTCAATCAAGTGGTTCGCCTGACTCGATGCCTAGATGTACCCGGCCATACTGCCAAGTTGGTCAGGGTAATGACTGAGGCTGGATACCGCTGGTATCCTGAGTACATGGTCGAAGAGCAATTCCGAGACTTTAATCAAAGCCAGTATCTCTGCACTGTCAGGATATTTCCATCTTATCCTGGATCCACCGAGCCCCTTCACTGCTCCTATGGACTCGGGGTTACTATTGAGATGGCTGTGCAGGACGCCGCCTACTCTATGATGACCATTATGCGAGTCAGATCTGGTCTATTTCGGGACTCTGATTTCCGGTATATGCCAGGATCACTTCCGGGAGCACAAGGGTATCTCCAGGCTATCTATGCTGACCCCACTCAGGAGGATTCACGGACTCGCACTACTGCTGAGATGCTCGAGGATAAGGACCGTGAAAATCGGGCCTTGAGGTTAGAGCTCTTCAATACCCGTGCCGACCACTGGGCCACTTTGACTCGGTTCGCACCGGCGGTGCAAGCTGGATATTCGGATATGCGCGATCTCTATCCTGTGAGATCTGCTCTGCCAGACGTGATGGGTTGGCGTGATGTAGGAGGCATCACCCCACCTCGCGGTCCCCGCAGGCCACCGTCTGTTGGTCCAAGACCTCATCCTAGCCCCTATGGTCCACAAGCTCCGCGAGATCGTCTGTTTCCGGATGATCATGTTGAGCTTCCAGGCTATGGAGGTGACTTCTACGAGGACTACTACGGATCGGTCTGAGTTAGTGGTTGTATCACTAGTTCGCACTAGTTGTGTCGTCTATCGTCC
>NW_021247055.1:0-415 GCF_002162155.2 Triticum dicoccoides | reverse complement strand
TTTGGGTGTGCCAAACGTCACAACGTAACTGGGTGACTATAAAGGTGAACTACGGGTATCTCCGAAAGTGTCTGTTGGGTTGGCACGAATTGAGACTGGGATTTGTCACTCCGTATGACGGAGAGGTATCTCTGGGCCCACTCGGTAATGCATCATCATAATGAGCTCAATGTGACCAAGTGTCTGGTCACGGGATCCTGTATTACAGTACGAGTAAAGTGACTTGCCGGTAACGAGATTGAACAAGGTATTGGGATACCGACGATCGAGTCTCGGGCAAGTAACGTACCGATTGACAAAGGGAATTGTATACGGGATTGATTGAATCCTCGACATCATGGTTCATCTGATGAGATCATCGAGGAGCATGTGGGAGCCAACATGGGTATCCAGATCCCGCTGTTGGTTATTAACC
>NW_021247054.1:0-524 GCF_002162155.2 Triticum dicoccoides | reverse complement strand
CAAAACATCGGTCTACACCTTAAGGGGGCATTGTAGGATACATTTTTTCCAAATTTCTTTCATAGACATGTTTGACACATCTATTTGAGCATGTAGAACTAATTTGGTGTGATTTGGAGCTGGTGAAAAAAATCACCTTTTCTACAAAAACTGGCTTAGGTGAGACCAAATGGTGCCTCGTGTTAAGCGTGATTTTTTCGACCTTTTCTAAATCACCTATAATTTTGCACACTTGATATGTTGCACAGACATAGCTAGGTTTTCAAGGTTTTATAATTTATTAAATTATTTCGAATTTATTCTGCCCTGTAGACTGACTGATCAAAACATTCGTCTACACCTTAAGGGGGCATTGTAGGATACATTTTTTCCAAATTTCTTTCATAGACATGTTTGGCACATCTATTTGAGCATGTAGAACAAATTTGGTGAGATTTGGAGGTGGTGGAAAAAATCACCTTTTCTACAAAAACTGGCTTAAGTGACCAAATGGTCCCTTGTGTTTAAGCGTGATTTTTTCGACC
>NW_021247053.1:0-391 GCF_002162155.2 Triticum dicoccoides | reverse complement strand
AGACGTGCCAAACTAACCTGCTTTGAAGCCTCTTTGCAATCACTAGGAAATCCTTTTAGAGAGCCCGAGTCAATTGACCGGAATACCTGAAGAATTAATATATGTTAACCAGTGCCTAGAATTCACAAGTACTGACATAAGCACAACTTAAAGAGCAGTGCCAAGACCTGAACATGCCAATTTTCAGGATCTTCTTCTTTTGAAACCCGCAAACTAACATGATCATTTGGAACATTAGGTGAAGGACTAAGTATCCACGAGATACGCTCCAGCTTTATCAGGGCATCATCTTTCCAGCGAGATACTTTCCTAAATCGATCACGGAATTTGGATGCCTTTCTCCAGCGTTGTTCAAAATTCTTCAAGACATCATAGGCAGCTGGTCCATCAA
>NW_021247052.1:0-2476 GCF_002162155.2 Triticum dicoccoides | reverse complement strand
CGGAATGTGGACTTGTTCTCCCGGGATCTCAAAATCATTTTTGAAACGCGGTCCCTTAGGGTCCGATTCATTAAAAAAGGTCAAAGAGAGTTGCCTAGTTAACTAACGAGAAACCGGGCAAAAACCGTCACAACATGCCCAAAAAACAAGGCACACAGGGCGACCTGGCAACCCATACAAGAACGCACACACGCCGTCGAGGAGAAAAGTGCCGTCGAGGTTGCAATCCGGTGTCGTCGTCATCACACCTCTGTGAGGGCGACTCCGACTCCACCTTTACGACCACCGATGAAGCCCTCACCGCTCAAGCGCCGAGGCCTGTGTCGGTCAATGCCAAACAGTCCACCACACACGCCGACAACCAAGCAGCTCCGACTTCGTCGACGAGCATTGCAGGGGAAAAGCACTGGGCCTGCGTCGAGCTGACACCAGAACCAATCACCCGTCTCGTGTCATCGTCACCACGGAGACACCTCCTCTCCAGCTCCGACTCCAGGAAGACAAGTGAGGGACGGAAACCCCTCGAAGACGCCGGATGAGACCGACTACCAAAGCTCAACAACTGCCCAACTCCGCCCAAAGCCACCATCGTTGCCACACAAGAAGTCGTGCCATATCACCATTGTCGGACGGACACCTACCGACCGCAATGCCGTGAGCATCCAACCCATGGAGAGCACAAACGAGATCCAATGCTCTTCAAGACGACGCCCCAAAGAAGGAAGCGACGACACCGTCACCGTTGACCGACCCGACTGGGCCTTAGGCTTTCACCCGAAGATTTTGAGCCAAGGGTGTGCAGGGGAGGACTCCACGGCGGTGCCTCCAAGGAGGTGACACGACGTCCAGAGACGCCAACGCCGTCAGCCGGCAAGAGCCTGGCAAGCTTTCGCCCGGAGCACCACCTAACACTACACCCTCACGCATTGCACCTCCACTGGCCCGCTCACCTCCCATGAAGCCATCGCGTCATGATCAAGCAGAAGCCACCACTACACCACACAACCACCACTGGCCTCACCGACAAGAGACAAGAGCAGGATGGACAACACAACTTGACAACGTCTTCAAGGAGCACAACACAACATCATCAGCTGCCACAAAGTCACCCTCGTCCTCGACAATAATATTGTGCAAAATGACACAACATGTCATCAGCTTCCACAAAGTCTTTGATTCCCACATCATTGCAGCTTCACGAACAATTCCCGAACGAGATTAGAGCACTCCAAATGCCCTCTCCACATCCTTCCTAGATGCCTCTTGCATTGTTGCAAAGTGGCTTTATTTGTTGCGTTGGGGTTCGGATAGGGTCTTCACAAAGGCCATTCACTGAGGATAGATACCATCAGCAAGATAGTACCCCATGTTGTAGTCACGGTCGTTGACAGTTAGTTGCATGGCGGCGATTCCCCATTACAAAGTCTTCTAAACACATGAGACCACTAAAGCACATTGATTCGTTGTGAGAATGAAGTATTGACCGCCAAATCCACAAGTCATGTGCCATTGCTTCCAATATAATGGTGGTCTCTTTGGTGTGACCTTGGTACATCCCTCACAAACCTTTGGGAGAGTTCTTCAATTGCCAATGCATGGAATCAATTGAACCGAGCAAACCTGGAAAACCTCTTTCCTCTCCAATAGCCATCAACTTTTCTGTATCCTGCACATTTGGTTCTCTCAGATACTCTGGTCCAAACACCGGCACCACGGCGCAGGCAAACTTGATGGTGGTCTTCATGCATGTGCTCTCACCCATTTGGACCATCTCACCAATGCATCAACGGTGGTACCAAGTGCAAGCATCCTCAGAGCATCCCTGCATTTTTGCTTAGTAGAGAATGATAGTTGTCGACAACAATCCCTGCTCAGCTTGAAGTGGGGATCGTGTGCCTCCACTCCCTCCATCACGCGCAAGAACAATAGTTTGCGCATACGAAACCGCCGACGAAACTATGCATCATCAGGGACAGTTGGGTTGGGAGCAAAGTAGTCATTGTATAGTAGCCGAGCTCTAGAGACCCGATCCTGGTTCAAAACTCTTCTCCCTTTGATCGAGCACTTGAAGTTGATAATGTGCTCCACCTCCTGGCCCATTTCCTCTTGGATGCTCATGCTCATGATCATTTCGGCTTCTTCATCTGAATTCGACGAATTGAAGAACTCATTTTGAATCATTTCATCTAGCTCTATCGGTCCATACTCCTAGTTCGACGAACCATCCGAATCCATGGTTTTGCCTAAGAAACAATCAAAAGAAAAACTCGTCGGACAATGTGTCCAATACATAGTGGGCAAGGTGCAGTCCGAGAGTTGCCAAGCGTACCGCGCTGGTGTCCGGGCCGGTGACGATGTCCGGTGCAGCAAGAAGGGGTGGCCGGACTGTTGGGGCGGTGCTAAGGGCTCACTACGGCGGCGGAGCAAAAGGATGGCCGGCGCGGAGGAGGGAGGAGAGAGGAGAAGAAACCTGGAA
>NW_021247051.1:0-612 GCF_002162155.2 Triticum dicoccoides | reverse complement strand
CAGTCGTAGACGTGTGAAGAGCAATCCGCGTAGAGGGAAGTGTTCAGATACTTCTCCATCACATAACATTATGAAAAATTACCATCAGTCCTATAGCACATGTTCCCACGTTTTGTAAAAACTCATGATTTTATCGCGCTCCAAGTATTTAATAATATTCACGATGCATCGTTACCGCAGAACGTCTACTACCGTTTCATTGCCGTCCGTGAGGGGAGGCCACAACCCGGAGACACGTGCCGCCTCTTCGGACATGCCACAACACCACCCCGCATGTATGAGGGCCCGGTACGACGCTTCGATGGCATTGCTACCCCCCCCCCCCAGGGCCCCCGTCCCGGCTAACCCTGTAGCGTTTGACCACGGGATCTAGCCCTTTGACTTTGCACGGACGGGCTTTGACCAGTGGACCTCTCCACCCGGTTGTCTTAGGTCGGCCTAGAGGAACACTTTGGAGCAACATCCGGGCCAAACCCACAGCTACATCCACTCCGTGTAGACCCGACGCGTCCGTTTCCCCCCTCCAGGTGCCGGCGGCGGCGGCGTCCGTGAGGGGGGGGCACACCCCGGAGACGCGTGCTGGGCGTTTGCAACCGCCTCAACACTTCCAGA
>NW_021247050.1:0-1948 GCF_002162155.2 Triticum dicoccoides | reverse complement strand
CTCCACCAATAACGCCCTATCATGGAACTCAGATCATCACATAGGGACTTTGTAATGTCAAAGCAAGCCATTGTATACACTGGGATTGCCTATGCTACTACTTTTATTAGTATTTCTTTTCCTGCCTTTGACAACATCTTTTCCTTCCTTCCTTGTATCTTCTTCCACACCTTCTCTTTTATATATTCAAATGTTTTTGTTTTTGATTTACCAACATAGGTTGGGAGTCCCAAATATTTTGAGGATAATCCTTCCCT
Source organism: Triticum dicoccoides (assembly GCF_002162155.2). Lineage (NCBI taxonomy): Eukaryota > Viridiplantae > Streptophyta > Magnoliopsida > Poales > Poaceae > Triticum > Triticum dicoccoides. The sequence continues at coordinate 1,691 of NW_021247050.1, read as the reverse complement.
TGATATATGTAACATCTGCCTCACTTCCTCTTTATGCCATGGTTTTGTATTCTTGCTATAGAGGATTGATGATTTGTCTTTGTTGATCATCTGTCCTGAACAAGCTTCATATGTCTCAAGAATGTCATTCACTTCTTGGGCATTTCTAGCATTCGCTTCCATCAAAACTAACGAGTCATCGGCAAACAGGAGATGGCTGATGCTAGGTGCTCCATTGCATATTTTGACTCCCTTTAGTCTTCCACTTTGTTCAGCAGCATATAGCATGGACGAGAAACCTTCAGCACATAGTAAGAAAAGATAAGGGGATAGGGGGTCCCCCTGCCTCAATCCTCTTTGTGGAATTATTATGTCTGTAACATCCTTGTTTACCTTAATTCGGTATCTTACAGTGGTGATGCATTTCATTATTAATTCAATCCAGCCACTATCAAATCCGAGTTTATGCATGATGTCCTTCAAGAAACTCCACTCTACACGGTCGTAAGCCTTACTCATGTCCAGCTTGACTGCTGCATAGCCCACCAACCCCTTTCTCTTTCTCTGCAGGAAATGTGTTAATTCATATGCCAAGAGGATGTTATCTGATATCAGTCGTCCTGGTACAAAGGCACTTTGGTTTGGCGATATTATGTCTGGAAGAATTAACTTTAGGCGGTTGGTAATTACCTTGGATACTAGCTTATATGTCACGTTGCATAGGCTTATGGGTCGCAGGTCTTTGATCTTCTCTGGATTCGCATTTTTTGGAATAAGCACCACTGATGTGTCATTCCAGTTTTCTGGTATTTGTCCTCCTCTTAGAACATTGAGGACTTCTTTTGTAACCTGCTCGCCCACCATATGCCAGAAACATTTAAAGAAAACTGCTAGCATCACGTCTGGACCAGGGGCTTTTAGATCACCGATATCATTTAGAGCAGCTTTCACTTCTTCCTCTGAATAATCTGCACATAATATTTCATTCATTTCTGCAGTTATCTTCGGATGGACAGATTGCAGAATAATCCCATTGCTTTGGCTTGCCGTAGAGGATAAAATGCTGAAGAAGTAGTCTGCTATATGCTCCTTTAGAGACTCATTTCCTTCAATCCAGCGGCCATCCTCTGTCTTCAGTCTCTTCAGTGTGTTATTTTTCTTCCTTTCTGATGCAAATGCGTGGAAAAAAGCTGTATTTTTATCCCCTGACTGAAGCCACTTGACGTGAGCCCGTTGGCGCCAAAAAGTATCCCATTGGTGTTCCAGCCTGTCTAGCTTATCTCTCAGGAAGTGCTCTCTAGCTATGGCATTGTTGATTGATTTCTTGTCTTCTCACCTTTTCCAGATCCTTCTTTAGTTCCTTTATTCTTTTCGGAAGGTCGCCCAAGACATTAGAGTCCCAATCTTGGAGGTCATGAGCCACTGCTTTTAATAGTTGTGAGATGCTTCGGCCTCCTCCAAGTGAAGCTGATGTCCAAGCATCGTTTACAATTTTCTCACATTCTTCCTCCTGTAGCCACTTGGCATCAAATCTGAAACCGTGTGCATTATTTGCCCTTGTTGCTGCATTGTTTGATTTTTCCACAAATACAGTAACCAGCCTATGATCAGAATGACAAGGATCTCCATTTTGGACCTTATACTCAGGAAACCTCATGCACCAGCTTCTTGACGCCACCGCTCGGGCTAGCCTTTCCTTAATATAATTGGCT
>NW_021247049.1:0-1628 GCF_002162155.2 Triticum dicoccoides | reverse complement strand
ATAGTGTTATGCGTCTCTCAGGCTTGGTCTTCGAGAGATGGTGTAGACAGAACTCCAAGGACAAAGGCATCTATTGATGTAGTTGGAGCTGGTGGAGTGGGTGCTGGAGGTGGCACTGAAGCAGTAGCTGCTGGTGCTGACGATGTAGCTCTAGAATCTGGTACTAGCACTACAGCAGACCTCTGACCTCGTGGCACACGCTGAAAAGCATCCATAGTTGCCTTTCCTCTCCTCTCCTCAGCTTCCTCCTGGAGCTGCTCAACAGTTGTATGTATCTCAATAACCTTTAGATCAAGATCATAAAATTTTGTCTCAACAATCCTCTTCAAGCTCTCCTGATTATGAGTCAGGGTGGCCAAGCCCTTCTCAATCCTCAAAGTAGAATGTCAGATATGCTATCTGATCTTGCTTGCTCTTCAGGAACACCTGAGATGCTTCCTCTACACTTGGCATCCTTGCAGCTTTCTCTGCCTTAGCCTTAGCTCTCTTCTCTTGTGCTTGAGCTGATGAAGGTTCATTCTCAGCCATCACAACTGTGTTGTCTTCAAATTCAGGGTACATAGGTAAGTGCTCCTTGTCCAACAAGTAGGTGCCTATGCCCATCTTTGAGTTGATGAGCTCCTGAATGTGTGGAGAATACCCACAAGATCTTTTCTGATCTGCTGCTGTCCTCTTGATTGTATCTACAATCAGACTCATGACCTTGAATTTCTGAGGCACATCAAATATTTGCAGCAAGTTGATGGAATGTCCTCTAATCATCTTGTGTTCTCCAGACTTGGGTAGCAAAGTATGCCTTAAGATGGTGTTAATGGTAGGCAGACCAGACAACAGATAGTGTGCAAATCCAAGCTTATGTGTCTCCAAAGCTTTATCAGGGATCTCTTTGTACATGTTTGCCATAGAGTTGTGGTATTTCTTCTTCTTGGCATGCACATCCAAGTCATCATCATGCTCTTCTGGGGCATTGATCATCTTGGCCCATTCTTCAACGGTAGATTGGTACCTTGTACCTTCAGACATCCATACTATCCTTCCATCTGGATAGAAGTGAGCAGTGGAGTAATTGCATAACTAGCTCATCATTCCATTTGGTCAACTTTTGACCCACAAACTCATCAACTCCACAAGCTTTGAAGCTGTCTTGTACACCTGGGAAGTGATCTTCAATCTCTTTGATGTATTCCCAATCAACCCATCTCATGTCACAAACAATTGGCTTCTTTTCAAGAAGAATAGTCTCATAGAAGTCTTGTTATTCCTTAGTGTGAAACATGTAATCAACTGCAGTCCTCCTCCTCACAGCATAGGGATCAGACTGTCTCCACAATCTCAGTCCTGCATCTTTCCTGATATGCATGTCCTCAGCCATAGGATGAGCATCATTGTGGTCTGGAATCTTGGGTTTCAGTTTCCTCAATACAAGGGATTCATCATCCTCTTCTTCAGCTTCAAGCACTGGGGCCTTGTTCTTCTCTTCAGCTGGGATATTTCTGGTGCTTCTCTTGGGCTTAGAAGGCTTCTGAGCTTGAGTTGTTGCTTCGGGAGTAGTTTTGGGCTTTGATGTGGCAGCCCCTGACTTGATTGCATCTCCCATAAGCTTTTGGGACTTTGGTGCTGGTGCTGTC
>NW_021247048.1:0-389 GCF_002162155.2 Triticum dicoccoides | reverse complement strand
ACATCCAGGTATACCGGCACCTTCACTACACTCTTCTGATCTTGGATCCGGTAGCTTTTGCTGAGCAGCTATCCAGCGGCTAAGGTACACATGTGTCAATAAAATTCTATTAATATATTTCTTAACAATTTGTTCACTGAAATATCAAGACGACAAACCTGGTCATGAGATTTTGGATTAGATAGGCCTTTCGCCTTGGATCAAGTGTTGGATCCCGTGAAACCTTTCGAACCTCTGCCTCAAGTTCACTCTGGTTCATTCGAAATATGTCCTTCCAGCCAGGCTTGAACATCTGGTCATTCTGGTCAAGCTTGTCTTGTGAATGACTGTCTGTAAATGGCAAATTATAGTTATCAAAGAAAGAATCATTGGAAAGAAAGGAACCCATC
>NW_021247047.1:0-1240 GCF_002162155.2 Triticum dicoccoides | reverse complement strand
GAGTCGTATAGAAGATACGATCAACATGAAGATGTTCACCGATGTTGACTAGTCCGTCTCACGTGATGATCGGACACTGTCTAGTTTAACTCGGATCATGTAATACTTAGATGACTAGAGGGATGTCTAATCTAAGTGGGAGTTCACTAATAATTTGATTAGTTGAACTTAATTATCATGAACTTAGTCTAAAATCTTTGCAATATGTCTTGTAGATCAAATGGCCAACGTAGTCCTCAACTTCAACGCGTTCCTAGAGAAAACTAAGCTGAAAGATGATGGCAGCAACTATACGGACTGGGTCCGGAACCTGAGGATCATCCTCATAGCTGCCAAGAAAGATTATGTCCTACAAGCACCGCTTGGTGACGCACCCGTTCTCCCTGCAGAACAAGATGTTATGAACGCTTGGCAGGCACATTTCGATGACTACTCCCTCGTTCAGTGCGGCATGCTTTACAGCCTAGAGCCGGGGCTCCAAAAGCGTTTTGAGAGACATGGAGCATATGAGATGTTCGAAGAGCTGAAAATGGTTTTCCAAGCTCATGCCCGGGTCGAGAGATATGAAGTCTCCGACAAATTCTTCAGCTGTAAGACGGAGGAAAACAGTTCTGTCAGTGAGCACATACTCACTATGTCTGGGTTGCATAACCGCTTGACTCAGCTGGGAGTTAATCTCCCGGATGATGCGGTCATTGACAGAATCCTCCAGTCGCTTCCACCAAGCTACAAGAGCTTTGTGATGAACTTCAATATGCAGGGGATGGAAAATACCATTCCTGAAGTATTTGCTATGCTGAAATCAGCAGAGGTAGAAGTCAGGAAGGAACATCAAGTGTTGATGGTCAATAAAACCACTAAGTTCAAGAAAGGCAAGGGTAAAAAGAACTTCAAGAAGGACGGCAAGGAGGTTGCCGCGCCCGGCAAGCAAGCCGCCGGGAAGAAGCCAAAGAATGGACCCAAGCCCGAGACTGAGTGCTTTTATTGCAAGGGAAGCGGTCACTGGAAGCGGAACTGCCCTAAGTACTTAGCGGATAAGAAGGCCGGCAAAACAAAAGGTATATGTGATATACATGTAATTGATGTGTACCTTACTAGTGCCCGTAGTGGCTCCTGGGTATTTGATACCGGTGCAGTTGCTCACATTTGTAACTCAAAGCAGGGGCTGCGGAATAAGCGGAAACTGGCAAAGGACGAGGTGACGATGCGCGTCGGGAATGGTTCCAAGGTCAATGTGATC
>NW_021247046.1:0-1268 GCF_002162155.2 Triticum dicoccoides | reverse complement strand
CGAGCCACGCTATTGTGCACTGTAGTGATCTCGTTACCATCTTAGTGCCATAAGTCTCTCCCGTGCATATCTTACATACTTGTCTCATCATACTTGGCTCTCGCTTCACAAAAAAACAAGAAAAGCTTTTAAGCAAAAGAGGAGCAACAAAGAGCTTGTAAGCAATAGCATCGAGCCATTTTGCATATCATCTTCGACACCTCATACGTAGCATAGTTGGGATTGAAGACGGCACGTTTCTCTTATAGGTTGGTGCACACGCGTATCTAGCCCATTTGAGCAATCGAGCTAGCGTCTCTCTAGTATTCGCACAACAAGAGCATTTTCCGTGGTTGCACATTTTGAGCTCACCCCTTGGTTGTGCGGATCCCATCTATCTTTCGTGCGTGTGTTTCTAGTGATATCATTGGGTTTGATCTATTTGTTTTTACTTGCATTTTTGTGAATCTTCTCAACCTTATCGATATCTTGACTAACATTTGCTTGAAATTTTTGCCACCATCCTAACCGAGCTCCTCCATAAGCCTTTTACTTGTAGGTGTGAGAAACAATTCCCGGTACCAATTCCCCTATTATAGCATCGTGAGATCGTACTTGTTACATCCACAATCTTCGGAAAAGGTAACTTTGGTTTTGTTCTCTCATTTTTCCTACTCACCACCACTATCTCATGATGGATAGGCCAAGTACTTCTATCAAACCACTCTTCATGGAGCAAGACGACGACATGAACTCCTTCGTCACCAAGAGTCACCTCTTTGGTGCACAACGTGCTTTGCATCAAGAGCAACAAGCTATGAGTGATCGCATCGACAACCTTGCCGCCGACTTGTGACTTTCCTAGCAACGTACAAGGGACTACTTCGACCACAAGCTCGACAATCACAAGCAAGAGAATGACGCAAGGATGGACAAAATTCGTGCTTTGTTGCTCAACCGCTCGTCTTCCACTTCAATAAGGAGCCGTTCAAGCCGCCACTCCAACTTCACCCTCTCTGGCTCAAGTACACTGACATCAAACACTCTTCGTCGAGCCGCGCGCACCGACCGTCAAGCAAGCCTCAATCCACTTCGAGACACTAACTCTCAAGAGCGCCGACAACATCAAACTCAAGAGGCCTTTGCGCTAGCACGAGAACGGCAACAACAATGCCAACATGAAGAGGAAGAACGTGCGCGTCTAAACCAACTTGCACAAGATGCTGAGACACAACATCAAGAACAAAAACCCCGTGACGCTCAAGCACTTGGGCCGCAACAAGCTCTAC
>NW_021247045.1:0-557 GCF_002162155.2 Triticum dicoccoides | reverse complement strand
GCACCTTCTGCTTGACGGGTCGGGCATGTGGGTATACAGCAAGGTGGTGCTCGATTACCTTCCTGGGAACACCGGGGATATCAGATGGTTTCCAAGCAAATACACCGATAATCCCCAAGCAGGAAGGCAACAAGCGGACTTTCCTATTTGTCATCGAGGGTGGCACTGATGGTAAATGTACCATTATTACTAGCCAACCCTGCCAGGACCTTTTTCATATGGGGTACAATAGCCTTGATCCTCTTGCTACTGAAACTCTCTGGCATGCCATCAACAGGTGCCGCGCACTCCGTGGAGGTACACTTCCCGGATTCCTTGCCAGCATCCGTACTATCTTTCTTCTTTCCTTTTCTTTCCTTGGCGGGCATTGTGGCTTCGGCGGCCTCTGCGCGACTGCCTCCCGGTACATCTTATCCACGCATAGCATCGTGTCTTTCTTATCTGATGTAATGGAAATGACACCCATCAGCCCTGGTATCTTCAATGTGTTGTAGGCATAGTGGGATGCCGCCATGAATTTTGCCAGGGCCAGGTGCCCAAGAATTCCATTGTACGGC
>NW_021247044.1:0-1030 GCF_002162155.2 Triticum dicoccoides | reverse complement strand
AACGACCAGACAAAGGCGTCACAGAACCCCACCTTGATCAATAAAGCTTTCATCTTATATTCGCAATATCCAGATTGCAATCTTAGTTTCTTGCTTGTTCTTCGTTCGCTCGCAGGAAACAGACCCTCGTGGTTAGGTTGATCGTGCTCCGGCGTGGTCAATAACCTCTCGGAGTTGGTTTAGCGATTGCTAAGGCGCGACGTCCTCGCACGTTCGTAGTCGGATCGTCAAAGTCGACTTCCACCAAAGCGATATCCATCATCTCATCGAAAGATCGGGACCCTCGCCTCTATCAAATATTTGGCATGGCAAGGACTAAGAGATGTGGACCCCTCAAAATGCTAAGGACAAATATTGGCAAAAGCTCAAGACTCTTCATTTCTATTTTAGTGATCCAAGGCCACATTGAGTCCATAGGAAAGCCAATACTATTAAAAGGGGATGAGGTGTTGCTTAATGGTCTACTTGCTCAAAATGCTTAGTGATATGCTCAAATTCCTCAACCACTTTCTCATGTCCAAATATGTCCTAAACCTAAAGTCAAACTCGGCCCCACCAATTTGATCCATCCAGCACCACCGAGTTCACTTGACATAGCCATAGCCACAAACCCTAATCAGTTCGGTCTCATCGATAGGGATCTCGGTCTCACTGAGACGGGATTGCAAACTCTCTGTTTCCCTTAGTAACGTTTTGTTCTCACCGAAATGAGCGATCAGTCCCACCGAGATCGCAATGCAAACTCTCTATTTCCCTTTCGTAATGTTTCGGTCTAACCGAAAGGAGCGATCGGTCCCACCAAGTTTGCCTGACCAACTCTCTGTTTGCTTCTTACTGAACTTGGTCTCACCAAGTTGAAGTGATTGGTCAAACCGAGATCAAGTTTTTCCCTAACCCTAGTGCATCGGTCCCACTGAGTTGATCATGTCGGTCCCACCGAAAATTCTAACGTTCACATTTTGGACTGAATCGGTCTCACCGAGTTCACATATTCGGTCTCACCGAGTTGGCACTTTTGTGTGTAACGGTT
>NW_021247043.1:0-1668 GCF_002162155.2 Triticum dicoccoides | reverse complement strand
TTTACACGGAGTGACAAATCCCAGTCTCGATTCGTGCCAACCCAACAGACACTTTCGGAGATACCTGTAGTGCACCTTTATAGCCACCCAGTTACGTTGTGACGTTTGGTACACCCAAAGCATTCCTACGGTATCCGGGAGTTGCACAATCTCATGGTCTAAGGAAAAGATACTTGACATTAGAGAAGCTTTAGCATACGAACTACACGATCTCTATGCTAGGCTTAGGATTGGGTCTTGTCCATCACATCATTCTCCTAATGATGTGATCCCGTTATCAATGACATCCAATGTCCATGGTCAGGAAACCATAACCATCTATTGATCAACGAGCTAGTCAACTAGAGGCTTACTAGGGACATGGTGTTGTCTATGTATCCACACATGTATCTGAGTTTCCTATCAATACAATTATAGCATGGATAGTAAACGATTATCATGAACAAGGAAATATAATAATAACTAATTTATTATTGCCTCTAGGGCATATTTCCAACATAGTCATACATAAGAAAGTGATGGTAAATAGAAGAAGAAGAATGTTTAATGGGGTTAGTCATACATTAACTGCCTTGTGGAGATAGTGGTTTTGGTTCCCCTGAGCATGTACTCCCTCCTTCCCTCGGTTAGCCTTGTTTTTTACTCTCATAGCCGCCCAGGCTCCAGCCTCATCACACCATAGATCCACCAATGCCGCCCAGGACTCGTCTTTTCCATAACACCAATTTGGTAACACCTACATAATGAAAGCATAATGGCATAATGAAAGCATAATGGCATAATGAAAGCATAATGGCATAGTTACCTTCAAGAACTTGTCCCTATCCAAGGTAATGCCCATCCTCCGTGCGTCGTCCTTGGTCATCTTCACACCAAGATAGTCGTGATGGTATGTCGAGATGGCCACATAACGCACCTAGTACTGCTTCTGGCAGGCCTTCTTCTTGCATTGGCGCAGCACGATCTGGTCCGCTCTGACCCTATGCTCCGGAAGAACTCAATAGAATTTCTACAATCATGCATGAAACAAGAATGGAAGAAGACATGAGTTAAATCATTCATGAAACTAGAATGGACTTGTGCTTCTGAAGAGAACTCACCCAGAAAGTGGTGATCACGGCCTTAGCATGGGTCCCATGGTCCGCGTGGAGGGCCGCTTCCCAGTGCTCCCAGCTCGTGGCCAAGACCTGATGGTCTGGGTGCCTGACAGGATCCAGACAGTACAACCCCTGCCAGTGTAACTTCAGCAAGACGGTGATGAGGCCGTTGGGAATACGGACCCCTTTAGAATATATCCAGTTGCTGCAAAAGAATGAACTATTAGCATGTGACAAGCATAATAAATAACAACCGGAATGAGCACGTGACAAGCAAAATAATGAAATTATTATAAAGTGGCACTTACTCTTTCCCCGTGGGCTCAATGAGCCACTTCTGCTCCTCAGTAGCAGGAACCTGCTTTGGTAGTTTTGCGTTACCACGCAGCCATCCCTTGTTGTCAACCCCCTCCCCGCCACCACCATCATTCCCGCCACCACAATCATCCCCGCCACCACCCTCCTCCTCGACTGCCTCCCCCTCCCCAACCTCCTCCTCATCCTCCTCCTCCTCGTCCTCCTCCTCCACCTCCTCCTCGGCCCCATCCCGAACCTCCTCCTCCTCCTCGCC
>NW_021247042.1:0-511 GCF_002162155.2 Triticum dicoccoides | reverse complement strand
GACGCGGAAGGGTGCCCTAAGCACGGAGGTACCCTCCGATCTCTCTGCCTCGCCGCGGATCGCCGCCGGCGACCACCGCGGCTCTCGGGCACCGGCGAACTCTGCCGCCCCGTTTGAACATTTGAACCTGACGAGTGGGACCCCACCGTCAGCCTCTCTGCCCTTTCTATCGAACCGTTTTCTGGAAGCGCCTTCGGGCAAATATGTCTTTCCTCTGGGCTGGCGTAGTCGCTACCGAAGCGCTTTCTGTTTTTATAAACTAGCCCCTAGAAAACTTCTGTTTCATTACAGATGAGTCCCTGGACAAAAAACTTTATAACTTTTAAACAGAAAAGTATTTTTGGTTGATTATTTTTCTGTTCTCTTTAAAATTTTGTCTAGTTTTTTATCAGATTTATTTGGAAAATATTTGGTATACTTTCTGTGCACTCCTTGGTATTCACGATAGCGCATTTTTTTTATACCGTAGATACCGAAGGAGGTGACGGAGCCGTGAACTTCACCGAGCTAG
>NW_021247041.1:0-4225 GCF_002162155.2 Triticum dicoccoides | reverse complement strand
GTAATTTAGTTGGCGTGCACGAGCTCTAGTAATTGGTCCAGTATGTATAGCAGCAGGGGCTGTGGGTGTAACAATTGTATTGATGTCCTCATCAGGACGAGTCTCCATCATCTTGGTTTCTACATCAAGAACACCGCCACTCATCATCGACACGGCCGGTAACCTCCATATCATCTTGGTATCGTGGTATCCCTCCTTTGTATATCCCCTTGTGATTGCATTGTTAACCCCTAGCCCATTTTGCGTTACTTGCCTATCGAGACTAGCCATTTGAGTATTGTCGGCAACGTTACTTGTGCACATTAGTGATCATACTTCCCATAGCATACATACCATATCATCGTGGTGCATATATTGATATCATATATTGTGTCACAAGTTTGTTCCCGCATATACACAATTGCTATCTTGGTTTGTGCATTGTGCAAAAGTGGCCATACAGAAAAAAAGAAATAAAGCTTTTAAGCAAAAGAAAAAGAGCAAAGAAGCTTGTAAGCAAGTGCCATAGCATCATAACACATTGCATTAAGATTGTCATATCCGATCATCTTGGATCATCTTGTGAGAAACACCGGGAACCATACACACATAGCATACTTGGGATAGAAGTTTATCCATTTTGCATCTTATAGGTTGTGCACAAGTGTCGTATCCGCCTATTGAGCAATCGTGCTAGCGTCTCTCTTGAGTTGTGCAACACGAGCATTTCCGTGGATTCCACATTTTGTGCTCATTCCATGGTTGCACGACCCCATTTATCTATCTGTGTGTGTGTTTCCGTGTGCCACATATTGCTATTGGTCTACTTGTTTCGCTTGCGAATTTGTGAATCTCTTTCAACATTATTGACTCTTGCTAACATTTTGCATTAAATTTTTGTGCCACTATCCTCACCGAGCTCCACCAAAAGCTTTACTTGTGTAGGTGTGAGAACCGACAAGGATTGGTACCAATAGTGCTATTTCATTGTTCGCATTTGAGTGAACTTGATTCATTGTCAACATCAGTCAAGGTACATTGGTATAAGTTCTTCTCTTTCTCCCACTCATATTTTCTCGAGTCTTGTGATGGATAGGCAAGGCATTTCCTCTCCGGTCCTCGACAACAACGACAGCGTGAACAACTACATCACCAAAGCGTCTATCCTCGATCTACAACGACAAGTGCAAGGCGCACAATCAAGATTGCGAGAGCATATCGAGAAGAAGCTTGCCGCACATAAAGAGGAGCAAGATGCAAGGATGGAGGAGATTAGAGCCTTGATCAAGTGTACTTCCCCTTCATCATCTTCAAGGCGGCGACATTCAAGCCACAAGTCTTTGGAGCGCAAACAAGATGCAAGCGCAAGTCGTCCAAGTCAACAACTACATGGCGACCACCATCACGTTCGTGATCAACATCGTCATGAAGGGCAAGTCACCTCCAAGCATCATGTGTACGAAGACGACGAACGCCTTCAAGCTCAAGCGCGACAACGACACCATCATCATGAAGATGCTCCACAAGCGCAAATGCACAAGTCCCAACACGCCAAGTCCAAGCTTCATGAGCACAAAAGAAGACCGCGAGACGACCAACACCAAGACGGTGCTACGACTACAACAACCACTTCGGCATCTTCGCCAAGTGCTATCAAGGCATCTTCGCCTTTGGACGTACGACATCTTCGCCTACTTCCCATGAGTACGCCTACAACAACTTCATCAAGTCCAAGGCGACCACCTATAAGCGAGGGTGACACTTCCATCTTCGGAAGCCCCCCAAGGAAGATGGCCGAGCATGGGAAATTCCCTTTGGTCATGGAGACGAGCTATGAGGTGCCACATCATATGGGCCTCCCACACCAAGACAGTGACAAGACGGTCGAGCAAGGGCCATCCCCTTCGACCACGGCGATGAGCGCGAACCTCTTCAACACCATGAAGACGGCGCCCACATTGGACTCCTCCTCCGAGTCAAGATACGCGACCGCGCATGGAGATATTTGCACCTACATCTCTCCGACACCCACATATGTCGAGATGCCCCAAGTGCCATGTGAGGAGAGCCACCACCACATGAGTGACATGAGTGACTCCACCATACATGACGTTGAGAGCATTTCCTATGAGAGGATGAGTGTGCCCACCACTAGCCCCACACATGAGAGCATGCCACACATCCTATGTGAGCTTGAGCGCCATTTGAGTGACTCCACCAACCATATGAGTGAGAGCATCCTTGAGGGAGTGAGTGAGCCACAACACTTAGTGAGTGAGGTAGTTGACACGGCATGGGAGGCCACTATGATTTCTAACGACTTAACCTCTACTTCTAGTGTGTTTTCTTCTTTGGTGCTAGGTCTCCTACATGACGACACGCCTATATGCGACGAGTCCATTCCTCCAATGGGAAAACCGATGGCCATGGTGGACGATGATGCACCCCCACATGGTTCCATCAAGATGAAGATGACAATGATTCGATCTTCAACACCTCACCTACAACACATGAGCGACGCTCCAAAGGTATCATAGGTGATGGTGCTTCTCTTGTCCCACTAGTGGACTCTCTTGACATCGAGTGCTCCCATGATGTTGACCCACCTATTCATATGCTTGATGCTAGTGAGACTTCTCCATGCCTAGACTTACCTATTTATGATGAATATGATGATGAGCATGTTGAGTTGCCTAGTTGTGATGCTATGCTTCATAGGATATCTTGTGAACATTCTTTTGGTCACATCATGTTTGATAATCCATTGAACTTGTCATATGCTATGAGTGAGATCTCCCATATTGCATCATTTCAATCTCAACATAGTAACTATGCATGCCCCATTAAAATAAATCCCATTTGCACTTATGGCATAGATGACGAGATGATGGTCATTGGCTTTTGCTTCTCTTGTGATGATATTGCCATGCTTCCTTTACATGATTTGCGCAATTCATCTAGTATGTCATGCCATGATCACATTGTTCCAAATATGAATTGTTTTGGATGTTTTCAATATTCTCCATGTGATGTTTCCATAAATGCTCATGAGGAGACCCCCATAGTTTCCTCATACATATTAGGAGATCTTGATGCATTTCATACTTTGCATGATTCCTGATAGAGGCGGAGGTGTCCCGTCTTTCGATGAGATGGTGGATTTCGCTTTGGTGGAAGTCGACTTTGACGATCCGACTACGAACGTGCGAGGACGTCGCGCCTTAGCAATCGCTAAACCAACTCCGAGAGGTTATTGACCATGCCGGAGCACGATCAACCTGACCACGAGGGTCTGTTTCCTGCGAGCAAACGAGGAACAAGCAAGAAACTAAGATTGCAATCTGGATATTGCGAATATAAGATGAAAGCTTTATTGATCAAGGTGGGGTTCTGTGACGCCTTTGTCTGGTCGTTGAACACAAACGAAGTACGCGAAGTTGCAGCTATGGCGAACTTTTAATCTAAACAAAACCCGAAGTCTAAATGATGCCCTAAGGGCTGTATATATGGAGGAAGAGGGGGGAATTTCGTGGCCCTTGGTGGAGGAGTCCGAAATCAACCCTATCTCTTGTTTCCCCACACATACGGACTCTAAAAATAGCCTATACTTATGTATTTCGAAATTACATGGGCCTGGCCCAATAATAAGGTGACGCAGCACCTAAAATAGCCTCGGGACGAAATTTATGAAGTGGCATCTTGTATACTTCGTCCAAGGCTTCACGCACCCATTATGGTGGCTTCAAAGTCCTGAAATCATCACTTGTAACTCCGTTCTTGTTCCCCTTGCGCATGCCATCATCTCCATGCTTGTTCTTGCTCCAATGTTCATCCTTCTCCAAGCTATGCCCTTCATTTGTAAGCAAAACAAATGTATCCAATTTAGGCAGCATCATATTCTCATGAACATTAGAATCATTACCAAGAAACGAAAGTACCTGGTAATTTAGTTGGCGTGCACGAGCTCTAGTAATTGGTCCAGTATGTATAGCAGCAGGGGCTGTGGGTGTAACAATTGTATTGATGTCCTCATCATCCTCCCCTTCTTGAAATGAAGTCGTCCTCGACGGAAGTCCATCTTCCTCACCCAAATAAGGCTTCAAATCTGCAATGTTAAAAGTGGGACTAACCCCAAAATCTACAGGCAGCTCAAGTTTATATGCATTATCATTTATTTTCTCTAACACCTTAAAGGGACCATCAGCACGTGGCATTAGCTTTGATTTGCGCAAATCAGGAAATCTAT
>NW_021247040.1:0-719 GCF_002162155.2 Triticum dicoccoides | reverse complement strand
TAACAGACGAATTTCCGTATGAAACCCTGGTACTTCGAAAGAGATTGTCCGTTTTGTACACGAAGTGTATCCAGTTTTTGCCGTGACCCTCTCTACTTTGTCACACATGCTATATGGGTGAAATGATGATACTATGCCAACTTGGAACCTTTTCAGAGTTCATTTCAAATGCTTTTCAATTTCATGGTCTTATAGCTTAAAATAATCAGTAAATGCATGAAAAATAACAAATGAAATCAGAAAGGGTTGTAAATTGATGATGTGGCTTTGAATGGTGCATTTTGAACACAGAAAAACAATGGAGTTCATATAAGTTCAAAAAATTGAAATCCTTTGTAACAGACGAGTTTCCGTATGAAACCCTAATACTTCGAAAGAGATTGTCCGTTTTGTGCACGAAGTGTATCCAGTTTTTGTCGTAACCACTCTACTTTCTCGCACATGCTATGTGGGTGAAATGATGATGCCATGCCAACTTGGAACCTTTTCAGAATTCATTTCAAATGCTTTTCAATTTCAAGGTCTTATAGCTCAAAATAATCAGTAAATGCATGAAAAATAACAAATGAAGTCAGAAAGGGTTGTAAATTGATGATGTGGCTTTGAATGGTGCATTTTGAACACAGAAAAACAAGGGGGTTGAAATAAGTTAAAAAAAATGAAATCCCTTTGTAACAGACTAACTTCCGTATGAAACCCTGATACTTCGAAAGAGATTG
>NW_021247039.1:0-823 GCF_002162155.2 Triticum dicoccoides | reverse complement strand
TAACAGCAAATGAGATATCTGGACGCGTGAGAGTTAGATATTGTAATGCTCCCACAATACTTCTGTACCTTGTGCTCTCTTCTTCTTGAAGTGGCTCACCTTCATATGCTGAGAGTTTTTCTGAGGAAGATAAAGGTGTAGGTACTGGCTTGCAATTCTTCATTCCCATGCGAGACAAAAGCTCAATGATATATTTCTCCTGATTTAACACAATACCATCTTGAGTTTTTCTAACTTCAATCCCAAGGAAGAAATGCAAGTCACCCAGATCTTTCAAGGCAAACTCTAAGCTCAAGTCATGCAGAAGTGCATTAGTAGCATTTTGTGAAGAACTTGCAACTATGATATCATCAACATATATAAGCACAAAAATGACTACTCCAACCTTGTTATAAATAAACAAAGACATATCAGCTTTAGAGGCAATGAAACCAAGATATTTCAACTGTAAGCTTAATCTGGAGTACCATGCTCTGGGTGCTTGTTTTAGACCATAGAATGCTTTGTCAAGCTTGCAAACATAATGTGGTGATTCCTTATCCTCATATCCAGGTGGTTGTCTCATGAACACTTCCTCTTCCAGAACACCATGCAAAAACGCGTTCTGTACATCTAGCTGTCTTAGGCTCCAACCCTTGGATACAGCAATGGCTAGCACAAGTCTGATAGTTGCAGCTTTCACAACAGGACTAAAGGTGTCCTCGTAATCAATACCATAACGTTGCTTAAAGCCCTTTGCAACTAGACGTGCTTTATACCTGTCAATGGAGCCATCTGCCTTCTTTTTGATTCTGTACACCCATTTGCAATCGATGATATTTTT
>NW_021247038.1:0-1345 GCF_002162155.2 Triticum dicoccoides | reverse complement strand
CCAAGTTGCTTTCCACTCAAATCTTCTTTCCACAAGATCCAAATCCTATGAGAGAGAGTTGAGTGTTGGGGGGACTATCATTTG
Source organism: Triticum dicoccoides (assembly GCF_002162155.2). NCBI lineage: Eukaryota > Viridiplantae > Streptophyta > Magnoliopsida > Poales > Poaceae > Triticum > Triticum dicoccoides. The sequence goes on along the minus strand of NW_021247038.1, from coordinate 1,261 downwards.
AAGCACAAGAGCAAGGAGTTCATTACCTACACACCATTTGTTACTTCTTGGAGAGTGGTGTCTCCTAGATTGGCTAGGTGTCACTTGGGAGCCTCCGACAAGATTGTGGAGTTGAACCAAGGAGTTTGTAAGGGCAAGGAGATCGCCTACTTCGTGAAGATCTACCGCTAGTGAGGCAAGTCCTTTGTGGGCGATGGCCATGGTGGGATAGACAAGGTTGCTTCTTCGTGGGCCCTTTGTGGGTGGTTGCTTCTTCGTGGACCCTTCATGGGTGGAGCCCTTCGTGGACTCGCGCAACCGTTACCCTTCGTGGGTGGAGCCCTCCGTGGACTCGCGCAACCGTTACCCTTTGTGGGTTGAAGTCTCCATCAACGTGGATGTAGGATAGCACCACCTATCCGAACCACGGGAAAAACATCCGTGTCTCCAATTGCGTTTGAATTCTCCAAACCCTTCCCTTTACATTCTTGCAAGTTGCATGCTTTACTTTCCGCTGCCAATATACTCTTTGCATGCTTGCTTGAATTGTGTGATGATTGCTTGACTTGTCCTACAATAGCTAAAATCTGCCAAGAACTAAAATTGGGAAAAGGTTAAGTTTTTATTTGGTCAAGTAGTCTAATCACCCCCCTCCCCCTCTAGACATTCTTTCGATCCTACAAGTGGTATCAGAGCTTTTGTCTCCATTTGCTTTGATCTCCATAGCTTTTGGTGGTCATAGCCTTGGTTTCACAACCTAGGAGAGTATGGCGTCTAGCGAGGGAAATTATCACCGTAGAGGTCCTTACTTTGATGGTACTAATTTTGCTAGTTGGAAGCATAAAATGAAAATGCATATTCTTGGACATAACCCCGCCGTTTGGGCTATTGTGTGTGTTGGTTTACAAGGTGACTTCTTTGATGGGAAAGAACCAAACCGTGAAGCTGCCGCGGATGAGTTGAAGATGTTGCAATACAATGCTCAAGCTTGTGATATTCTCTTCAACGGATTGTGCCCCGAAGAATTCAACAAAATCAGCCGTCTTGAGAATGCAAAGGAAATTTGGGACACTTTGATTGATATGCACGAAGGTACCGACTCCGTCAAGGAATCCAAGTTGGATGTGCTTCAAAGTCAACTTGACAAGTTCAAAATGAAGGATGGTGAAGGTGTCGCTGAAATGTACTCTAGGCTTGCTCTCATCACAAATGAGATTGCCGGCTTAGGAAGTGAAGAGATGACCGATAGATTCATCATCAAGAAGATTCTAAGAGCCTTGGA
>NW_021247037.1:0-947 GCF_002162155.2 Triticum dicoccoides | reverse complement strand
CCCTAATCGACGTTTGCATTCCAAGGCTACTTCTACGTCTCCACCGTCGGCCATGACACCTTCAGCACCTTCGTCGATGACGGCCCCGGCGAACACTGCGTCGGCTCTTTTGACGACATCGGCGGCACAGTCTGCGACGCCTCCGACTCGGACTCAGCTAGCTGCACCGCCACGCCTCGAAGAGGGGAGCCAGGACCGGACTCACCTTGAGGGGCTCGCACCTGAGGAGGCTCCTGAGGGTGTGGCATCGCCACCACCATCGCCCACACCTTCGTCACCTACCCGACGAGGAGTGATTTTCTCCTCGTCTGTTAGGGCTGAACATGAGTCGGCAATGGCAGAGTTGTGAGCTTTTTCTTCTATGCCTCTGACGACGGGAGGGGCGCCCGCATCCAGGGCTCTCGCCGAGGCGGAGGCTGACTTGCAGCCCTCGCGGTCTTCTTCATCATCGCCGCACCCGTCTACTCCACCACTCAGGGCCACCGGAATGGCCACTGTTGCCAACCTCACTCCATCACCGCTGAGGCACAGCGGTCGCCACTCCATCGGAACTGATGGTTCTGCAGCCACCCACGAGGACTCTCTAGTGAGGGCCATGCGCAGGACGGCTGCCCGCAATCTCGACTTTGAAGGTACCTCCTCTCGTCAATCATTTTTGTCTTTTGATATATCCAAAGTACATTCAAATATTACTATCCTTGGAGTTTCATTAGGACGTAATGAGAAAAAGGTAGATTTGTCTGTTAGGGCTCTTAAACAAGTGGAGTTCGACCGGCTTACGTGTGCTCCTAAGTTGTCCATATTTGCAGACCTTTTTGTGTCAGATGAGGAGGATGAAGATGCTGATGCCAATCATGAAGGCAAGCTTCTCTCCCATCTAGTTAAGGACACAACTGAGGTAGACTTGGATGATACTGTTCGCGACATTACACTATGTGAGCTGGTCG
>NW_021247036.1:0-394 GCF_002162155.2 Triticum dicoccoides | reverse complement strand
CAAGAAGTGCACCTCGTGGCCGGCGCAAGCTTCCTCGTGCGGGAGGCGGCAGGTACAACATATCTTCTTCCTTTTCAGTTTTATTGACAGGATGTATTTTAGGTCAATTTCCCCTAATGTATGATAACAGAGTAATTGCAAATTGTTAGAAACTTTAGCAGTGTGCATTCTTTATAATAATTCATTCCATTTTTGTCCAGTATTGATGACCCAAAATGGGGAATTTGGTTCCATTTAGAAGGCAGAGATTCAGTTGTTAGAAACATGTACCAGTCAGACATATCATTTGGGACTCTGATATCTCTTATTAGGAGTGAGGGTTGCTGCTCTGATGATTATATGTACTATGTTAGTGATGCTCATAAAGGGATAGAAGGCTTAGAGAAAATATCTT
>NW_021247035.1:0-1356 GCF_002162155.2 Triticum dicoccoides | reverse complement strand
GCTCCTCCGCGCGCGCCCGTCGCCGTGGCCTCCTCCGGCCTCTCTTGACAGCGCCCATCGCGCCACGCCTAGCTCCGGCAACGGCAAGGCTCTGCCTTGGCCACGCGCCCTGGGCCGCGCCTCCCCCGCATGCTCTCTGCCGCTCGAGCCTCTCGCCTCCTCCGGCCGTTGCGACCCAGCGCCGTGCGCTACTCCCCGCCGACGCCCCTGTTGCCCCGTGCCCTCGCACGGGCGCATGCCCGTAACCGCACCCGTTATGCCCCCTGGGCCACTGACCAAGTGGCCCCAGCGCCCAGAACGTAAAATAATAATAATAATAATAAAATAAAAAAAATAAAAAATATATATATATAAAAAAAATAAATCAATAATAAATAATAAAAATAATTAATTTATTAACTAATTAATTAACTTAATTAATTCTGATTAACCTAGCTAATTAAGATTAATTAATCTAATGACTAATTAACCTAATTAACTACTGTTAATTAGCTAACAGAGTATGACAGTGGGGCCCACCCCCCTATTAACACTAATTAGGTTAATTAAAATGTTTAATTAAAAATGTGTCACTGACCAGTGGGACCCACTGGTCAGGTTGACCAGTCAACCCTGTTGACTGCTGACGTCAGCATGACCTCATGCTGATGTCATAAATCCATTTTCGAATTAAATAAAATAATTAATTAAATCTCAGAAATTAATAAAATCTTTAGAAAATCATATCTTTTCAACATGAAAGTTGCTCAGAACGACGAGACGATTCCGGATACGCAGTCCGTTCGTCCGCCACACCCCCCTAACCTATCGAACCCGCAACTTTCCCCCTCCGGCTCCTCTGCCCGAAAACGCGAAACACCGGGAATACTTTCCCGGATGTTTTCCCCCCTTCACCGGTATCACCTACTACCGCGTTAGGGCACACCGAACACCGCGTATTGCCTTGTTATATTCTGTGATGCTTTGTTTGCTCTGTATTCATTATTTCTTCCCCCTCTTCTCTCCGGTAGACTACGAGACCGACGCCGTTGCTGCCCAGTTCGACTACGGAGTTGACGACCCCTCTCTCTTGCCAGAGCGACCAGGCAAGCCCCCCCCTTGATCACCAGATATCGCCTATTCTCCTCTATACTGCTTGCATTAGAGTAGTGTAGCATGTTACTGCTTTCCGTTAATCCTATTCTGATGCATAGCCTGTCATTGCTGCTACAGTCATTGATACCTTACCCGCAATCCTAAATGCTTAGTATAGGATGCTAGTTTATCATCATTGGCCCTACATTCTTGTCAGTCTGCCTTGCTATACTATCGGGCCGTGATCACTTGGGAGGTGATCACGGGTATATACTATACATA
>NW_021247034.1:0-1045 GCF_002162155.2 Triticum dicoccoides | reverse complement strand
CGAATGACAAAGTTATGACCGTTTTAGTGAACATCTCTCCATTCTATGGCAGTCCTTGAAAGTACTTCATTTTCTCGTGCGCTTTTTGCCTGATCGCCCCAAAATTTCTTGTCCTCTATAGAGGAGATATCGTTTCCACATATATATTGACCGATGCCAGGAATGCCCTTTTGTTCTTGGCTTTCACGCGCATGAGTTACAGCATGCCATCCGGTGAAAACAAGGAGAATAAGGCATATAGCCGCTGGATTTTCTTCAATTTCCGGCCAAATGAGATTGCCCGGATCATAGAGCATCTACAGTAAGGTACGTTTGTCCCTACCAGGGGGGCTAATGTCTATAAGCAATATAATCTCTCGAATTTCCTTCAAAAGGAAGTGCCAATGGGTTTAGAAACTTGTCTGAAAAACAGCGACTAATGATGTTCTTTGACTTTCAGGGCCAAAAAGTCCTACTTAAGGTCGTATTTGAGTGCACTCCGGGCCTCCTGGCGCAAGCGGGGAGTATTTTTTGGATTCGCGTGCTAGCCGCGAGCAGTCTGAGTACTTGTGGGTCGGACACGGACTCCGAATGACAAAATTATGACCGTTTTAGTGAACATCTCTCCATTCGATGGCAGTCCTTGAAAGTACTTCATTTTCTCGTACGCTTTTTGCCTGATTGCCCCAAAATTTCTTGTCCTCTATAGAGGAGATATCGTTTCCACATATATATTGATTGATGCAGGAATGCCTTTTTTTTCTTGGCTTTCACGCGCGTGAGTTACAGCATGCCATCCGGTGAAAACAAGGAGAATAAGGCATATAGCCGCTGGAGTTTCTTCAATTTAGGGCCAAATGAGATTGCCCGGATCATAGTGCATCTGCAGAAAGGTACGTTTGTCCCTACCAGGGGGGCTAATGTCTATAAGCAACATAATCTCTCGAATTTCCTTCAAAAGGAAGTGCCAATGGGTTTAGAAACTTGTCTGAAAAACAGCGACGAATGATGTTCTTTGACTTTCAGGGCCAAAAAGTCCTGCTTAAGGCCGTATTTGAGGGCACTC
>NW_021247033.1:0-737 GCF_002162155.2 Triticum dicoccoides | reverse complement strand
GGAGATAAAGCGGCTTAGAGCCGCCACACATCCAGTCAATTTTTGTATTTGCTTGAGGTCTTTTGGGATATCCAATTGTGACAGAGCTCGGATCTTGGCTGGGTTTGCTTCTATTCCTCTATCGGATACAATGAAGCCCAAGAGCTTTCCGGCTGGTACGCCGAAAACGCATTTTTCTGGGTTGAGCTTAATGTCGTATGTTCGGAGATTGTCGAATGTGAGCCTCAAGTCGTCTACTAGGGTTTCGACATGCTTGGATTTGATGACCACATCGTCTACGTATGCCTCCACTGTTTTGCCGATCTGGTTTGCCAGACATGTCTGAATCATGCGCTGATATGTTGCGCCGGCATTTTTGAGCCCGAAGGGCATTGTGTTGAAGCAGAATGGTCCGTATGGAGTGATGAATGCCGTTGCAGCTTGGTCTGGCTCCGCCATCTTGATTTGGTGGTAGCCGGAGTATGGGTCGAGGAAGCACAATGAATCGTGTCATGCGGTAGCGTCGATGATTTGATCGATGCGTGGGAGGGGGAATGGATCCTTTGGGCAAGCCTTATTAAGGTCTTTGAAGTCGACACATAGGCGCCAGGATTTATCCTTCTTTGGTACCATCACCAAGTTTGCTAGCCAGTCCGGATGTTTTATGTCTCTGATGAATCCGGCTTCCAATAGTTTGGCTAGCTCCTCTCCCATTGCCTGTCTCTTGGGTTCAGAAAATCGCCGAAGAGTTTGCTTGA
>NW_021247032.1:0-918 GCF_002162155.2 Triticum dicoccoides | reverse complement strand
TGCCCGTAGATTTTATTGTTCTTGACATAGATTGCAATCCTTCATGTCCTATTATTCTTGGTAGACCTTTCCTTAGAACGATTGGTGCAATTATTGATATGAAGGAAGGAAATATTAGATTCCAATTTCCATTAAGGAAAGGCATGGAACACTTTCCTAGAAAAAATATTAAATTACCTTATTAATCTATTATGAGAGCCACTTATGAATTGCCTACCAAAGATGGCAATACCTAGATTTATTCTTGCTTGTTATGCCTAGCTAGGGGCGTTAAACGATAGCGCTTGTTGGGAGGCAACCCAATTTTATTTTTATTCCTTGCTATTTGCTCCTGTTTAGTAATAAATAAATTATCTATCCTCTGTTTTGGTTGTGTTTTTTGTGTTTAATTAGTGTTTGTGCCAAGTAGAACCGTTGGGAAGACTTGGGGAAAGTCTTGTTGAACTTGCTGTAAAAAACAGAAACTTTAGTGCTCACGAGAACTGCTGCCATTTTTATTCGGAGAGTTCTATTTAGTTAATTATTTTTTCAGATGATTAATAGATAAATTACTCACGTCCAGAAATTTATTTTAGAATTTTTGGGGTTCCAGATCATGCGCTAGCTACAGATTACTACAGACTGTTCTGTTTTTGACAGATTCTGTTTTTCATGTGTTGTTTTGCTTATTTAGATGAATCTATGGCTAGTAAAATAGTTTATAAACCATAGAGAAGCTGGAATACAGTAGGTATAACACCAATATAAATAAATAATGAGTTCATTACAGTACCTTGAAGTGGTCTTTTGTTTTCTTTCGCTAACGGAGCTCACGAGATTTTCTACTTTAAGTTTTGTGTTGTGAAGTTTTCAAGTTTTGGGTAAAGATTTGATGGATTATGGAACAAGGAGTGGCAAGAGCCTAAGCTTGGGGAATCC
>NW_021247031.1:0-957 GCF_002162155.2 Triticum dicoccoides | reverse complement strand
AGTATGGGTTTATAAAACTCTGCTTCAAGATTGGCCAAGCCAACTTCATGCCCAACGAAGGCAGGTATTATGTATCACAAGATTTGATCATATGCTTAAAATTTAAAATATTTGATTTCATATATACAGAGATCATAACCCGCCTGGCGGTACAACCGCGGCGGCGCTTTAAGATTTTTTGATTGCAGAAAATAGTTGTAATAAGTTGCAATAAGTTGGGTACAACCGCGGCGGCGCTTTAAGATTTTAAGATTTTTTGGAGAATGATCTTCCAAAGGAAGCATAAGTTGCAATAACTATGCACGAGGGCATATCAAAATCAAGAGTATTGGCTAGCCTATTACAAGGCAACACGGTGCCCAGATACGATCATTGTTCTTCCTCGTAACACAAAGGAGCAGTAATTTAAACCGGCTTCCGGTTCAAGCTTGGTCACCAACCTGGCCTGATGCTTGCGGGTCATCTCGCACCACTTCAACCTCTGCTTCGCTACCCAGTGGCTGGAAATCAACAGTTGTCCAGTCGATTCCCGTTAATGCTTGAAAGACAACTTCATCATTGATCAGCAATCATGGTTCAATGTCAGGAGTGTAAGTATGCTTACAGATTGGAGGGATAAGGTTCTCCGCTTCAGGAATTGGTGCAACCACTCGTTTGTTTTGGTCATCATATTGGGCTTGATAGTGAGACAAATCTGCCTCTTCAACCAATTGACAAGCTAGAGGGCGCACCTCTTGGTTTATCGCTCGCAGATCCTCTTCACTGAACTCTGACCCATCTTCCTTCAAGCTGGGATAGCCTTGAGCCGCCTCAACAGGATCAAAATCTGGCACCCACGCTTTTACCCGGATTAAGGCATTGATAGCACCGGTTCGAGCAGCAGACTTCTTCAGCTCTTCAACCCGGGCAGGAAGCGTAGACAGCCTCTTAATGGTGTCTTGGATCAAAGCGGGCGCC
>NW_021247030.1:0-894 GCF_002162155.2 Triticum dicoccoides | reverse complement strand
CGTGGAGGAAGAAGAGGTGGTAGAGGAGGTGGAACTAGAGGAGGCAGAGCAGAAGGTGCGGAGGAGAGAGGTAATGTGGATATGCAAAGGGAGGGAGGTTTGGAGCTGACAATGGGGATGGATATCATGCAGTTTAAGATGATGAAATCGGCTGAGGAACGTACAATGAGGAAGAGACTCGTGGATGATGATGGTGTGGCAAATGTGCGTGGTCTGGGCGGGCAAAATTCGGGAGGAAAGGTGGCTGATGCGGTCCTACGTCTGGAGTATGGGGAGGCCAACAGTCTTGGAAACCAGTCGGATCCTAAAGGAACACCGGGCAAGAACCCCATAGTGAAGAGAAGGAAGCAAGGAGAGGCAGGGGTGGAGGAGAGTGAGGGAGTTGATATGGACACATCTACGCAGGCGGCCTCAGGAGAGGAGGACCACCGGACCCAATGAATTGCCTTAGTTGGAACTGTCGGGGAGGGGGGAACACCCGGACAGTACGTGAGCTAGCGACGTTGTGTAAGTCGCATTCCCCCATGTTGGTCTTTTTGTGTGAAATGAGACAAAAGGAAGAGAAGATGAAACGGATCCGAGCTAAACTTGGATTGAAGGGCTTTTGTTGAGTGGATAGTAATGGATTAAGCTGTGGCTTGGCACTATATTGGAGGGAAGAATGTGTTGTTGATGTTTTGGACAAGGATGACAGATTTATTGACATTGTTATCAAAGCCCGAGAAGGTGCACCGGAGTGGAGAGCTACCTTTGTATATGGGGAGCCACGGGTGGAAAATAGACACCTAATGTGGACTAAGTTACGGAATCTGAAAGTTGCTAATAATTTGCCCTGGCTGGTTATAGGTGACTTTAATGAAGCCATGTGGGATTTTAAGCATTTATCGATCACGC
>NW_021247029.1:0-3031 GCF_002162155.2 Triticum dicoccoides | reverse complement strand
GTACAATATACTCCCTCCGATCCCCACATACCCCCCGGGTCATTTCTATCATAGAAACACACCAAACATTTATCTTCTTGCACGGCACGCACTTGATCTCTCAACGTCAATCGATCTCGTCAAGATGTGTCAGGGCATGAACCAAATGGGATGTCAAAACTAAGATGGGAAGCGACACGTAGTAGAGGCAAAGTGAAACTTTAAACAAACCGTTTGTTTGTATGCATGTCGGACAAATTACAACATTGGAAATACAAGCATGGTCTAGGCCCACATGTGAATGATACTCGGCGGAATGTTCAAATGAGGCATGCGGGAGGATGGACTCGACTTGAGGGCGGCATGATCGATGGAGTAGAGGGTTGGAGAGGAATGGGAAATAAGCAACGCCACATGATTATACTTGAACGACTCAAATAAACAATAAGTTGTCTCATTTTCCCTTCCGTCTTGGTCAAGTAAGATACTCCCTCCGTTTTTATTTACTCTACATATTAGGTTTGACTGAAGTCAAACTACATAAAATCTGACCAAATTTATAGAAAAAATATAAACATTTACAATAGCAAATCTATATGATGTGAAAGTATATTCAATAATGAATCTAATGGTATTGATTTGTTATTGTATCTGTTATTATTTCCGTCTCTGAACTTTTTCAAAGTTTATGAAGTTTGACTTTGAGCAAAGCTAAAATGCGTAGTAAATAAAACAGAGGGTGTACGCAGGGACTAGTATACTTACTACTGCCGGAACATGGTAAGTTGGACCCCTAAATGCGTGCATGGACCGGGCACACCTCAATTATTCCTTCAAACAGCCGGACACCTACATTAGCACGCCATCCAGCTACTTAATCAAGTGTTACGCTTCACTAGTTGAAAAGGAAAAGGGTGGTACCATACCCAAAAACATCACACTTGGGGCTAGGGTAACAACCTTGTACTTTACCACATTTGAACTAGCGCAAACCACCTGTTCTGCGTCTAATGCGCAACACGGAGCACTGGCATTTGAATTTTGCCGGGAAAACAGGAAAATCGACATGTGGGGCACACCTGTCGGGACGACGTGGCGCAGACTAGTCCGATGGAGGAGCTGGCCCACCACCTCCTCGCCACCGGCAACCGTTCATGTGGGTCGTGTGTGTGTGTGTGTGGGGGGGGGGGGCAGCAACGTGGCGCAACTCCCCCACCGCCTCTGGACACGGCGACGCGGTGAGCGATACGCTCATCGTCGCTGGACACGGTCGGCTTCAGGGTGCCGAGGGGGGCCTTAACACTGTGGCACGACCAGCAGATCAACATCCGGCTCATAGAGGATGCACAGGGCGCCAAAGTGCCCGCGCGCCGCGACGCGTCTGCGGAGTGTTGTAGCGCCGCCAACTGCATCCCCAGGACCTGAGACCATGCCGGGTCATCTTGCTTTTTCAATGAAACATGTGGATTGCATGTGACCAAAGGGCATCTCCGACGTTGCCATGACCGTAGCTGACTACCCTGGCACACCAAAAACCCTCGTCCCTCGCGCTGTGGCGTGGTGCGTTCCAAGCCGGCGCCAGCTGACCGCTTTCATGCCATTCGTCCGTATGCCGTCATTAAGAGGCCCATTGCCCGAGGAACCAACTCCGGTGACTTAATGATGCACCCGGATGCTTGGACTCACAGGAATGCGCTACTTAAAGACGCAACACCCAGCTAAACTCCACACCATAGCGCATCGTCCTGCTACCTGACACCACATCCGCCATGACCGCGAGTGCGAACACTCTGTGGGAGAGATTGTCTTCGGGGATGAAGCTGGAGGTCGCCGCCATCGCTCAAGTCGCCGCTCGCGACGCAATAGTGACGTAGCCGGAGCGGTGGCCACACTGGCGGCCGACGACGGGAGCACCGTCGGCCACACGTCCTACTTGCCGCCGTCCAACGTTCGATGGTGCATGTGGCAGGTGAATCGATAGACTGTCCACGTCCATCACCATCGACCTCATGTCCACCGGCACCGCCGTGGTCGGGCACTCCTCCGAGGATGAGTAGGGCATGGGAGGCGGCAGGGCATGGTGTGCTGATGAGGACATGACTACCTTGGATATGACCAAATATATTGCATACATGTATATTTGTGAGGTGATTTCTAATGCAAACTATCCAATAATTTATTTATGTCATCCAGGACAAAAATACTTCACAAACTTTTGTGCCATGTCTAATTGCAGGTGTATGGGACATTTGTACAATACACATATGAAGATAAGGGAGAAAGAGATGTTTACTTGCTGTTTAAAAAGTTCTCTCACGTCACTTTTGGCTCAAGAGAAGATAGAGTCCAAGTCTCTCATGTTCTGGACTCAGATTCGGACTGCACGGACACACCTGATTCAAAACGCCAAGAACTCTTTCATCCAGACTCCGAATTGGGTGATTCTTTCTTTGATGGAAAATAGATTTCATGCTCTTTCCAACCCAATTGGAATCACCTTAAAATCCGTCCGGAGCGTTGAGTTATGGACGAAACAATCTGACGCTGCAGCAGAATCCGAGTCAAACTACAAGTCCAAAAGTGTTACGTCACCTCCACTTGGGCCCATGAGCCTTGTACGACCTAGGGTAGGTTTTAGGCTGCCTTGGGACGTTCTCCCACCTCCTTGGACGCCATCCCTTGCTCCTATATAAGTAGATCTATCTAGTAGATTTTTCCTTGGGATTTGTTTAGTTAAAAGTTAGCCATTGCAACTTCGTGTACTTCGTTTGTGTCCAATGACCAGACCAAGACCGCTTACGGATCCCCACCTTTATCAATACTTCATATATACTCGCAATATTCAGATTGCTTTTATCATATTCTTGCTTGTTCTTCGATTGCTTGCAGAAATAGACCTTAGTGGTCATGTTGATTGTGCTCCGGCGTGGTCAATAACCTCTCAGAGTTGGTTTAGTGATTGCTAAGGCGCAACGTCGGGCACGTTTGTAGTCGGATCGTCAAAGTCATCTTCACCAAATCGATAGTTATCATCTCATCGAAAGATCGGGAC
>NW_021247028.1:0-2938 GCF_002162155.2 Triticum dicoccoides | reverse complement strand
TCCTGAAATCATCACTTGTAACTCCGTTCTTGTTTCCCTTGCGCATGCCATCATCTCCATGCTTGTTCTTGCTCCAATGTTCATCCTTCTCCAAGCTAGGCCCTTCATTTGTAAGCAAAACAAATGTATCCAATTTAGGCAGCATCATATTCTCATGAACATTAGAATCATTACCAAGAAACGAAAGTACCTGGTAATTTAGTTGGCGTGCACGAGCTCTAGTAATTGGTCCAGTATGTATAGCAGCAGGGGCTGTGGGTGTAACAATTGTATTGATGTCCTCATCATCCTCCCCTTCTTGAAATGAAGTCGTCCTCGACGGAAGTTCATCTTCCTCACCCAAATAAGGCTTCAAATCTGCAATGTTAAAAGTGGGACTAACCCCAAATTCTGCAGGCAGCTCAAGTTTATATGCATTATCATTTATTTTCTCTAACACCTTAAAGGGACCATCAGCACGTGGCATCAACTTTGATTTGCGCAAATCAGGAAATCTATCCTTACGCAAATGTAACCAAACAAGATCTCCAGGTGCAAACACAACATGTTTTCTACCCTTATCTCCAGCAAGTTTATATTTAGCTTTCATGCGCTCAATGTTTTCCTTAGTTAACTCATGCATTTTTAAAATCAATTCAGCACGTTGTTTAGCATCAAAATTAACCTTCTCCGAAGATGGAAGAGGCAACAAATCAATAGGTGCACGAGGTAGGAAACCATACACAACTTCAAAAGGGCACATCTTAGTAGTAGAATGCAATGAACGATTATAAGCAAATTCAATATGAGGCAAGCATTCCTCCCACATTTTCTTATTATTCTTCAAAACAGCCCTAAGCATAGTAGACAACGTTCTATTGACTACTTCAGTTTGTCCATCAGTTTGGGGGTGACAAGTAGTACTAAAAAGCAGTTTAGTCCCCAACTTAGCCCATAAACATCTCCAAAAGTGGCTAAGAAATTTAGTATCACGATCTGAAACAATAGTATTTGATGAGGACATCAATACAATTGTTACACCCACAGCCCCTGCTGCTATACATACTGGACCAATTACTAGAGCTCGTGCACGCCAACTAAATTACCAGGTACTTTCGTTTCTTGGTATTGATTCTAATGTTCATGAGAATATGATGCTGCCTAAATTGGATACATTTGTTTTGCTTACAAATGAAGGGCCTAGCTTGGAGAAGGATGAACATTGGAGCAAGAACAAGCATGGAGATGATGGCATGCGCAAGGGGAACAAGAACGGAGTTACAAGTGATGATTTCAGGACTTTGAAGCCACCATAATGGGTGCATGAAGCCTTGGACGAAATATACAAGATGCCACTTCATAAATTTCGTCCCGAGGCTATTTTAGGTGCTGCGTCACCTTATTATTGGGCCAGGCCCATGTAATTTCGAAATACATAAGTATAGGCTATTTTTAGAGTCCGTATGTGTGGGGAAACAAGATATAGGGTTGATTTCGGACCCCTCCACCAAGGGCCACGAAATTCCCCCCTCTTCCTCCATATATACAGCCCTTAGGGCATCGTTTAGACTTTGGGTTTTGTTTAGATTAAAAGTTCGCCATAGCTGCAACTTCGCGTACTTCGTTTGTGTTCAACGACCAGACAAAGGCGTCACAGAACCCCACCTTGATCAATAAAGCTTTCATCTTATATTCGCAATATCCAGATTGCAATCTCAGTTTCTTGCTTGTTCTTCGTTTGGTCGCAGGAAACAGACCCTCGTGGTCAGGTTGATCGTGCTCCGGCGTGGTCAATAACCTCTCGGAGTTGGTTTAGCGATTGCTAAGGCGCGACGTCCTCGCACGTTCGTAGTCGGATCGTCAAAGTCGACTTCCACCAAAGCGAAATCCACCATCTCATCGAAAGACGGGACACCTTTGCCTCTATCATAGAATGCAATGAACGATTATAAGCAAATTCAATATGAGGCAAGCATTCCTCCCACATTTTCTTATTATTCTTCAAAACAGCCCTAAGCATAGTAGACAACGTTCTATTGACTACTTCAGTTTGTCCATCAGTTTGGGGGTGACAAGTAGTACTAAAAAGCAGTTTAGTCCCCAACTTAGCCCATAAACATCTCCAAAAGTGGCTAAGAAATTTAGTATCACGATCTGAAACAATAGTATTTGGCACACCATGCAAGCGAATAATTTCACGAAAGAACAAATCAGCAACATTAACAGCATCATCGCTTTTATGACATGGTATAAAGTGTGCCATTTTCGAGAATCTATCCACGACAACAAATATGCTATCCCTCCCCTTCTTTGTTCGAGGTAAACCTAAAACAAAGTCCATAGGTATATCCTCCCAAGGAACACTAGGTACAGGCAAAGGCATATATAAACCATGAGGATTGAGGCGTGACTTAGCTTTTTGACATGTAGTGCAGCGAGCAATAAAACGCTCAACATCCCGTCTCATCTTTGGCCAAAAGAAATGTGTAGCAAGTACGTCCTCCGTGTTCTTCACGCCAAAGTGTCCCATTAATCCTCCTCCATGCGCCTCCTGCAACAACAAAAGACGAACGGAGCTAGCTGGAATGCATAGCTTGTTAGCACGAAACACAAATCCATCGTTAACAACAAACTTGTTCCACATTCTTCCTTCTTTACAATTATGCATTACATCTTTAAAATCAGCATCATGCACATATTGATCTTTGATGGTCTCCAAACCAAATATTTTGAAGTCAAGTTGTGAAAGCATAGTATAGCGACGAGACAAAGCATCAGCAATAACATTTTCTTTTCCCTTCTTGTGTTTAATGACATAAGGGAAAGTCTCAATGAATTCAACCCATTTAGCATGTCTACGATTCAGTTTAGCTTGACTTTTAATATGTTTCAATGATTCATGATCAGAATGTATAACAAATTCTTTGGGCCATAAATAATGTTGCCATGTTTCTAAAGT
>NW_021247027.1:0-1057 GCF_002162155.2 Triticum dicoccoides | reverse complement strand
ACATCCTCCTGACCTTGCAGTCCTTCTCCGCTGTCGTCCCTGCATAATCCAACGCCCTCCTCCTCCCAGTGCCGCACCTGCGTCATTGGAGGTTGTGTGCGAGCTGGCCGCCGTCCCCGAGTATCTTCAACAGGTTGTGTGCTGCTCCCAGATAACGCAATTCGTGGAAGAGTTATAGAGAAGTGAGGGTTGGGGAGAACTAGCGTTGCGCCGTCGCCGATCTGCTGGATGACATGCAGCGTGGCCATGCCATCGAGCCACCATAGCCGCTCCTTCTAGTAGGCAATGAGGTTTGGTCGAGGGCAGGGGTAACAGTTGTGCGTGCTTGCTTGTTGTTATTCTCGAGGTGGATAGGTCATGCCATGAGCCCTCCTCCACGCATGGCGCAGCTTCCTCCGATCTCGCCCGTCCTCGAATACCTGCTGGCAGGTGATGCTGCTTCCTTACCTCAACGATTCAGAACTGAAGGCATCCACTTCTTGTGGTAAGAACCGATCTCATGTATTGCCATTTTTATAAGTTTCTTGATGCAAATCATAGCAAGAATATTGTGTTCTTCCTATGTGTTTGATTAGTTCCAAAACAGAAGCAATTCTATCATGACGATTTCAAATGTTTCTTGTAGAAATTTAGCATAGTACTAAAGCAACTGAATTATCATTTTATCACAAGCGCGGGCTAATTCTGAAATAAAAGCAATGGTGAATTTTTTCATTAAACTGTAATCAATAAAATGCCATTTTGTATATTATTTACCTATTGGGTATGCTAATCTTTGGGTTCATTGGATGTGAATAATGGACCTGGTATGATTGGTGCTTGTACAATTACGGAATAGGAGTAGCAGCATTATACATCTTTCGAGTTACAGTAGGTTACCAATGGCAATTGCGGCTATGGATGTTTCACAATTGTGTGTACTGTAGGTGTACGTGATTAGGAGAACAGTGTGAGCCAATGGATTTTTCCATGTCTACCTCTACGGCAACCCCTTGAGTGTATTTTATTTATATCTCAAGAACTTGACAGTTTCAAGAATATATACGAGTCAGCTACC
>NW_021247026.1:0-407 GCF_002162155.2 Triticum dicoccoides | reverse complement strand
ACGAGAGAATTGCACAAGGAGCGGCCGACAGCTGGGACCAAGTAGCTCGAGCAGTATTTGTCTTTTTGAGGTGTGAGCACTGCAGAGTTTTTCTTGAGCGATGTTTCCGTTGTTGTTCAGAGGAGAGCAGGGCATTAACTGGGCGGGCTGTGGCCCGTCTAGCCCAGGCCAGATATCCAGTCCAGATATTAATTTTTTTCAAGCTGAAAATGGCTAGCCCAGCTATACTTTTTTGAGGAATACCCAGGCAAGGTCAACTTGTTATTCTCCGCCCCGCTGGGCTGCAAATCTTTCCTAGCAGGGATGCATTAGGATTAACAAGAAAATGGGCTTTAAGAAATAATAAATGGAATGTAATTATAAAAAATGGGCAGTAACTATAAAAAATGCACCAAACACGTAATTAC
>NW_021247025.1:0-550 GCF_002162155.2 Triticum dicoccoides | reverse complement strand
AACTAAGCCTCTCGGCCGATGACTTCATCTCCTTGCCTTTGATTGGGCATCCCTGACGCCCTACATGTTTTCGTAGGGCGCCGCCGATGTTCCTTGCACTCTCCTGCACTTCATGGGCGGCGAGTTGGTCGATGTTGCCAAGGGCAGAATCGTTCAACCGGGCAACCCCGTGTTCCAAGTAATCCGATGCCACCCACAATGTATAGGGTTGAAGTGGTTCGGGTGCTGCCAGGCTGCGACGAGCTGTTACCTCCGATTCAACCCGCTGGGGCCGACGAAGAAGATGAGATGACCCTCAGCGCCTGCGTAAGCTGGCCCCTACTTTGGCCGAAGAGCCAGATTCGTTTGGGGGCAGGGGACACACCACCCCACAGACAAGACCGCCAGTCGTGCCGCGCCAAGCCATGGCAAGAACGCCGCAACGCTACCGGACATGCCGGACATCCCTATGGCACAGGATCCGGACATGCATATGGCATAGGATCCGGACGACGACAACGACGATGGTACATTTACCAACGTCGATAAGTACTTTGCCGAACATGGGTAC
>NW_021247024.1:0-515 GCF_002162155.2 Triticum dicoccoides | reverse complement strand
CGAAACGGCTCAGAATCTGCCAAAACTGCGAGTGTTGATGACCAAAACGTAAACGCACCCCGGGATTCGTTAATCCTGGAAATAACTCCGGGACCCCAAAACAGTGAGTAATAGTCCATGAAACGGGCCAGAATCGGCCAAAACAGTGAGTGTTGATGACCGACACGTAATCGCACCTTGGGGTTCAACAAGTATGGAAATCTCTTTGGGGCCCCAAAATGGTGAGTAATATTCCATAAAATGGGTCAGAATCAATAAAAACCGTGAGTGTTGATGACCGAAACGTAAATGTACCCCAGGGTTCCTTAATCGTGGAAATCACTCCGGGACCCCAAAACAGTGAGTAATAGTCCACGAAACGGGCCAGAATCGGCCAAAACTGTGAGTGCTGATGACCAACACGTAAGCGCACCTTGGGATTTAACAACTATGGAAATCGCTTTGGGGCCCAAAACCGGTGAGTAATAGTCCACGAAACGGGTCAGAATCGGCCAAAACCGTAATTGTTGATGACC
>NW_021247023.1:0-638 GCF_002162155.2 Triticum dicoccoides | reverse complement strand
GCTTCTCTCTCAGCTTCCTCTCTTGAAGAAAACCCCCACTCGCTTCGCTTCTCCCTCATCTAATTCCTCCTTCCACTCTTCTCTCTCAGCTTCCTCTCTTGGATGGACGCTGGAGCACCAGCCGACGTGATGTCTATGGCTCTGGCCAAAACCGTCGAGGCTCATGGTACGAAGAAGTGCAAGCACCCCGCCGAGACTGCCGCAGACAAGCTCAAAGCCATCGCCCTGTCCAAGCCCACCTCTCTGGGATCCCTCATTAAGCAAGTCCAGGTAATGTCTCTTGTTGACGATCTTTTTCTCGATCTTGATCATGTTTTTTCATCTAACACGCAGTACTAGTACTGGTAGTACAACTTTCTGGGTGATCTTGCATGTGATTTTAGTGTGCCAAATGACGGTTCTAAATTCCTCTTTTGACCAAAACATGCGAGAGGTTGATACTGATTTCTTATAGATTACTTTCAACTACTCCCTCTATCCCAAATTTCTTGTCTTAGATTTGTCTAGATACGGATGTATCTAATACTAAAATGTGACTTGATACATCCGTATCTAGACAAATCTAAGACAGGAATTTTGGGACGGAGGGAGTACTTTATGAACATCAATGCTACCTTTTAAGAGGGTATATTTGCCTC
>NW_021247022.1:0-393 GCF_002162155.2 Triticum dicoccoides | reverse complement strand
GTTGAATAGATGAATCTGAGATTGTGTGATGCATATCGTATAATCATACCCACGGATACTTGAGGTGACATTGGAGTATCTAGGTGACATTAGGGTTTTGGTTGATTTGTGTCTTAAGGTGTTATTCTAGTACGAACTCTACGGCTGTTTGTGACACCTATAGGAATAGCCCAACGGATTGATTGGAAAGAATAACTTTGAGGTGGTTTCGTACCCTACCATAATCTCTTCGTTCGTTTTCCGCTATTAGTGACTTTGGAGTGACTTTTGTTGCATGTTGAGGGATAGTTTTATGATCCAATTATGTTAGTATTGTTGAGGGAACTTACACTAGTGAAAGTATGAACCCTAGGCCTTGTTTCAACGCATTGCAATACCGTTTACGCTCACTTT
>NW_021247021.1:0-1217 GCF_002162155.2 Triticum dicoccoides | reverse complement strand
TCCCGAGTGTCAGCGTCTAACTAAACTAATCTAGCTTAGTTAAACTAACCTAACCTAATTAGCCGGGCGGGGCCCGCAGGTCAGTGAGAGAGAGGGGGTCAAACCCGGGTCAAACTCGCCGGAGTTGACCCGAGGCTCGTCGCCGGCGAGGCCAGGGACGGCGGAGAGCGTCGGGATTCGCCCTCCGATGACCAAAAGAGCGGCGGAGGGGCTCTACGGGATGCCCAGGCCCGCGCGCATCTAACAGGGCCAACGGAAGAAGCTAGGGTGGCCGGAGGCGACGGCAATCATGACGACGGCGGCGGCCGGAGTTCGGGTGGTGGCGGGTTTGGTGCTACGAGCGGTGGTTTGGCGCGCTGAGGGCACCGGGGAGAAGCTCTTGCTCCTACGCATCCAAAGGAACGGACGGGAGGCCGCGAGGTGGCCGGAGTTGAGCACGGCGTCGACCTCGGCGGCGGCCGGAGCTCGGGCGAGCTCGGGGTCGGGGTTAGGGAGCACGGCAGGAGGAGATGGGGCGTGCTACGGACTCCTGAGATCGCGGTGAGCACGAGAGTGGGCTCGGATACGAGCTGGGGTGGCTGTGGCCACGGCCACGCCATGGCCGGCGGCGAGAAACTCTCGGCCGCGGTGGAGGAGGAGGCTAGGGGATGAGTGCGAGCTTGAGGGAAGGGGGAAGAGGAAGAGGGGCTCACAGGGGTTGCATCGGTGGCCTCGGGGAGCTCGGGGAGGCGTCGGAGGCGGCGAATCGACAGCGGTGACCTTCGGTGGCCGGCGACGGAACGGCGATGGTGGCGGCGTTGCAGGGCTTCCGGAGGGCCGTGGGTCGGTGGGAAGGAAGGAGGGGGTCGAGGCGGGGCCTTTGAGCGCTTCGGCGAGGCTAGGGGTGGCCGGTGGCCACGAGGGAGCTCGTCGGCGGCGGCGAGCGTGTTCGGTGAGGTGGGAAACGGCGAGAGAGGGAGCAGGGGAGGAGTGAGAGAGGTCGGGCGGATCGGGACGTCACCGGGCATTCATCCACGCGGCCAGGGAAGCAGGAGGTGGCCAGGGGAAGCAGGAGGTGGCCAGGGGAAGCAGGAGGTGGCCGAGGCAGCGTCGGCGCGCGCCACGCCTCGCCTCTGTTCGTCCTCCTGGCAGAGGAGGAAGAGGACAAGGGGGAGGAGGTGGGCTGGGCCGGCTGGTGGGGGAGCTGGGCCAGGCTCTGGTGGGCTGCACGGTAAGGC
>NW_021247020.1:0-594 GCF_002162155.2 Triticum dicoccoides | reverse complement strand
TTTTTTTTCCTGGATCCAACGGACGCGCGGCTCAGATCCAACGGGCTGGGCTGGACCGGCCGAACCTTTCGGCCGGTGCGCCGGCGCGTATAAGCGCCCATTCTCAAAGCCCCGATCTGAGCATCACCACGATGCAAGTCACCGAGAAATAATTTCGGGCGTGTGTTGTGGCATTGTGTACAAAGCTGGCCCCCGATTATGTGCTAATTGATGATGCTTTTGGCCTTGACAAATATAGCTAGATGAAGCTGTTGAGTAAATAGGCAATTTCTCGACTAAATTAATCCACGAGTAAATTACTAGCATGGCATTGACAGGAATAAACACATACTGTTACTCAGTCAAGCAAGCACATACTACGCTAATTGCAGAAAAATCTACGTATAACGCTAGTATGGCTAAAACAGAAAATAATAGGAGCGGGATAAACGAATTATACCCTCCAGTAGGCCATGCAGAGGCCGCAGCTTTGGTGGCAGCAGCAGCGTCCTCGGCGGCCTTCTTGTCAGCTTCAGCTTTCTCGGCAGCGGCACGATCAGCGTCGGTGGACATGGTGATGATGAAGGCGACGCGGACGTAGAGAAGGTAGACGAT
>NW_021247019.1:0-2943 GCF_002162155.2 Triticum dicoccoides | reverse complement strand
AGATCAAGATGGATGCAATGCGCTTGAAGATTAGAAAGATTAGAAAATATGCCATTCATACCGAGGCTTGGTATCATTATGCCGTTGGATCAATTGTTACCTTGGTTGCGATTATGATCGCATTTGTTTTCGCATTGAAATGTTTTACATAGTTTCAATGTATGGTTTAATTAATTAGATGCTCTGGAGAGCTATATGTTGTTAGATGAGAATTATGTATGCACTTTGGTTTTAATGTGATGATGAACTTCTATTAATTTGGACACTTAATTATATATAATGCACGCAGATGAACCGGCAATGGATGTACGGTGACAGACACACCTGTGAGTACATTAAGGGCGTGCATGAGTTTCTCGATGCGGCTGAGGCAAACAAGCAGAATGGTTTTATGTGTTGTCCATGTACTGAATGTGGGAATACGAGGTCTTACTCTAACCGGAAAATCCTTCACTCCCACCTGCTTTACAAGGGTTTTATGCCATACTATAATGTTTGGACGAGGCACGGAGAAATAGGGGTTATGATGGAAGACGGCGAAGAAGAAGAGTACGATGACAACTATGTGCCCCCTGAATACGGTGATGCTGCAACGGGTGGAGCTGGTGAAGATCAAGAGGAACCAGACGATGTGCCCAATGATACTGCAACGGGTGAAGCTGCTGAAGATCAAGAGGAACCAGACGATGTGCCCGATGATGATGATCTCCGCCGGGTCATTGTCGATGCAAGGACGCAATGCGGAAGTCAAAAGGAGAAGCTGAAGTTTGATCACATATTAGAGGATCACAAAAAAGGGTTGTACCCCAATTGCGAAGATGGCAACACAAAGCTCGGTACCGTACTGGAATTGTTGCAATGGAAGGCAGAGAATGCTGTGGCTGACAAAGGATTTGAGAAGTTACTGAAAATATTGAAGAAGAAGCTTCCAAAGGATAACGAATTGCCCGACAGTACATACGCAACAAAGAAGGTTATATGCCCTCTAGGATTGGAGGTGGAGAAGATACATGCATGCCCTAATGACTGCATCCTCTACCGCAGTGCATACAAGGATCTGAACGCATGCCCTGTATGCGGTGCATTGCGGTATAAGATCAGACGAGATGACCCTGGTGATGTTGACGGCGAGCCCCCCAGGAAGAGGGTTCCTACGAAGGTGATGTGGTATGCTCCTATAATACCACGGTTGAAACGTCTGTTCAGAAACGAAGAGCATGCCAAGTTGATGCGATGGCACAGTGAGAACCGAAAGAAAGATGGGAAGTTGAGAGCACCCGCTGACGGGTCGCAGTGGAGAAAAATCGAGAGAAAGTACTGGGATGAGTTTGCAAAGGACCCAAGGAATGTATGGTTTGCTTTAAGCACGGATGGCATTAATCCTTTCAGGGAGCAGAGCAGCAATCACAGCACCTGGCCCGTGACTCTGTGTATGTATAACCTTCCTCCTTGGATGTGCATGAAGCGGAAGTTCATTATGATGCCAGTTCTCATCCAAGGCTCTAAGCAACCCGGCAACGACATTGATGTGTACCTAAGGCCATTAGTTGAAGAACTTTTACAGCTGTGGAATGGAAACGGTGTACGTACGTGGGATGAGCACAGACAGGAGGAATTTAACCTTAAGGTGTTGCTGTTCGTGACCATCAACGATTGGCCCGCTCTCAGTAACCTTTCAGGACAGACAAACAAAGGATACCACGCATGCACGCACTATTTAGATGACACTGAAAGTATATACCTGGACAAATGCAGGAAGAATGTGTACCTGGGCCATCGTCGATTTGTTCCGACCAACCATCAATGTCAAAAGAAAGACAAGCATTTCAAAAGCAAGGCAGATCACCGGAAGAAGCCCGCCATGCGTACCGGTGATCACGTACTTGCTATGGTCAATGATTTACACGTAATCTTTGGAAAGGGTCCCGGTGGACTAGCTATTCCGAATGACGCTGAGGGACACGCACCCATGTGGAAGAAGAAATCTATATTTTGGGACCTACCCTACTGGAAAGGCCTAGAGGTCCGCTCTTCAATCGACGTGATGCACGTGACGAAGAACCTTTGCGTGAACCTGCTAGGCTTCTTGGGCATGTATGGGAAGACAAAAGATACACCTGAGGCACGGGAGGACCTGCAATGTTTGCACGAAAAAGACGGCATGCCTTCGAAGCAGTATAAAGGTCCTGCCAGCTACGCTCTTATGAAAGAAGAGAAAGAAATCTTCTTTGAATGCCTGCTCAGTATGAAGGTCACGACTGGCTTCTCTTCGAATATAAAGGGAATAATAAATATGCCAGAGAAAAAGTTTCAGAACCTAAAGTCTCATGACTCCCAGGTGATTATGACGCAACTGCTTCCGGTTGCATTGAGGGGGCTTCTACCGGAAAACTTCTGATTAGCCATTGTGAAGCTATGTGCATTCCTCAATGCAATCTCTCAGAAGGTGATCGATCCAGAAATCGTACCAAGGCTAAGGAGTGATGTGGCGCAATGTCTTGTCAGTTTCGAGCTGGTGTTCCCACCATCCTTCTTCAATATCATGACGCACGTCCTAGTTCATCTAGTCGACGAGATTGTCATCCTGGGGCCCGTATTTCTACACAATATGTTCCCCTTTGAGAGGTTCATGGGAGTCCTAAAGAAATATGTTCGTAACCGCGCTAGGCCAGAAGGAAGCATCTCCATGGGCCATCAAACAGAGGATGTTATCGGGTTTTGTGTTGACTTCATTCCTGGCCTTAAGAAGATAGGTCTCCCTAAATCGCGGTATGAGGGGAGACTGACTGGAAAAGGCACTCTTGGAAGTGACTCAATAATATGCAGGGACGGATATTCTTGGTCTCAAGCACACTACACAGTTCTACAGAACTCTACCTTGGTGACCCCGTATGTCGATGAACACAAGAACAGTCTGCGCTCCAAACACCCGGAGCAGTGCGA
>NW_021247018.1:0-3202 GCF_002162155.2 Triticum dicoccoides | reverse complement strand
GGTAAGATAATTATACGAGTAACTATATATGCAAATCACACAAACATCAATTTTTTATATAAAATTTCATGAACAAGAGGCTCACCACAAGGTGGTGCCGGCGATGGGACGGTGCGGGCGATCGACGGCGGTTACGGCGGAGATTTAGAAGGCACTAAGTAAACCACACCTACATATGCAAACTAAGTGTTATTTTTTACCTCAAATTGCATATAAATCAAATACTAGAACATATATATATTTCCTCCCAAATTACTAAACTCACAAATTAATAACTTGAATGGATGGGGGCCTTCAAATTTGCTAACCTTTGTGATCACTTGAATGGATGGGGGCCTTCAAATCTTGACAAATTTTGGGCAAAATGTGTGATAAGCTCGAGGGGAAGAGGAAGAACAGAGAGGAGAGGAGAGGGGAAAGGGGGAAGAACAGAGCGAGCTGGACGAAGGGTTTATATGCAGGAGGACCTATAGTGCCGGTTCGTGGCACGAACCGGTACTTAAGGTGCTGGAGGGGGCCCAGACTGACAACATCCTGCTACCACCCTCATTAGTACCGGTTCGTGGCACGAACCGGTGCTAAAGGTTAGCCACGAACCGGTACTAATGAGAGCGGCCCGGCTAGCCGTTGGAACCGGCACTAATGTATACATTTGTGTCGGCTCTAATACAAACCGACACTAATGTGCTTCACGTTTGACCCTTTTTCTACTAGTGAAGGTCCAATGAGAGTCACGTGGGGCATGCATTGGGAGTCCAGCAGGTCAGGTCAAGTGACCGTCAGGTACTGTAAAGCACCAACAATGGAGTGATAGAACGCTGCAACGAACGCGAGAGACCCCTCCAGAGCAGAGACCTTCGCCTTCGTGTCGACGGGGGTGGGCGCCGACTTGCAGTTAAGCATGCCAGCATGCTCCAAAAGCTCGTGGGCATACTTCTGCTGATGCAGAAAGAAACCGTCAGCCCGTCGGACCACCTTGATGCCGAGGAAGTAGTGCAGAGGCCCCAAGTTCTTTAGGGAGAACTCATTATGAAGCCGACCTGTCAGCCGCTGAAGGAGCGCGGGGGCAGATGCCGTGAGGATGATGTCGTTGACATAGAGCAGCAGATATGCAGCGTCAGCTCCGTGATGATACACAAAGAGTGAGACATCGGAGCGAGTGGACCGAAACCGCAGAGACTGCTGGAAGGCTGCAATACGCTGGTACCAGGCCCAAGGCGCCTGCTTCAACCCGTAGAGCGAACGGGAGAGCAAGCACATGATGTCCAGATGCTCGGCGTCGACAAAGCCAGTGGGCTGGTCACAGAACACCTGCTTGGCAAGATGTCTGTGCAAGAAGGCGTTGGAGACATCCAACTGATGTACCGGCCAGGCTCGCGAGAACACCAACTGGAGCACGGCGCGGATCGTGCCCGGTTTAATAACCGGGGCGAAGGTGTCGGTGAAGTCCACGCCCCCCGCGCTGCCAAAATCCATAGACCACCCACCGAGCCTTGTAGCGCTCGAGAGAACCGCCCGGGCAGGTCTTGTGGCGAAACACCCACTTGCCAGTGATGAAGTTGGCACGAGAGGGTCGCGGAACAAGCTGCCACGTGCGGTTGCGCTGCAGGGCGTCGAACTCCTCCTGCATCGCTGCGAGCCAATAGGATCCTGAAGGGCAGCGCGAGCGGAGCCGGGAATGGGTGATGGCGTCGACGCCGAGGGGACGCACACATCCTCGTCGGAGGAGTAGCGCGTGCTCGGCCGAAGCACACCGGCCCGGGCGTGGGTGGTCACACCGAAAGGCGGGGCAGTGGCGGCAGCGGGGGCCGCCGCGGCAACGGGGCCTGCGGCGGGGAGGTGTCGGGGCCCGGGGCACATGGAGCAGAGCAGCACTGCACTCCACTTGTGCCGGCAGCAGCAGCTTGAATCGTACAGGGTGAGACGATGTGATTAGACATGGCGCGTCAGCGTTGTTGTACCACATGCTGCATGGGTCGCGATGCAAGACCAGTAGCAATGAGACATACCACATGAAGTTTCCCGGTCCTCACACCACATGCACTTCGAATTTTATGTTGTTAGGAGGTTCCTTGTGTACCCTTTCCAATTAAAAGAACAATGCATGTAATCTTGATCTAGTCCCAGCATAAGGTTAGCGACCGAATGACTTAACTCTCAATCGCTTGCTAGCTTTGGTGCACAGGCCAAATTAATAATGATGCCCTGCCGGCCTGCAAAACTGGCGAAAGCAAGCTCACATGGTTCCTCCTCCGCTGATTCTGCATAGCACTTACGGTAGAAAAAAAGTTACTGCACTTGTGTTCTGTACGTGTGTTGTGCAGGCTGTCGAGGCAGAAGCTGGGCAGACCAACCATGCAGACATAGCGTGTCATTCACGGAGGCGTTGCTCTTGCAAAACCAATCTCACAGTTCTGGTGGTGTTAAGGGATGGTTAGTGTGTCCCCAAAAAATAAGAGGGATGGTTAGTGTGCTGCTTGGCGTGGATCATCGTCGCTATTTTTTATCTTTTTTATTAGTAGCGCGCGCAATGTGTGGGCAACATTTTTATTGTCCTTACATTCTTCATAGTAGAACTATTACCTGGTATAGATATAAGTTGCCATGCTACTACAGAGAATACAAAATATTTCGTCTTTTAATTGCCATGCTACTATTACTTTTTTTTTTATAAAAATTTACAAAAATTGGCCTCATCCACACAAAAATTGATGTTAGTACAAATATACCATATCATGCCTTACATTAAACCTATAGTTATTTGTGTGTTTGTTGACCTTACTATGTATTGTTGGACTATGTTTGTTTCTCACTGTTTGTCATTTGTGTGGACCTTACTATGTAATATGTATTGCTAGAGCTGGACTATGATAATTTCACACTATTTATTTCTCACTGTTTGTCTTGCGATGTTCTTCTTGGTGGACCACAACGTGATGGTAGATGGTCATGTATGTGCTTGTGTGTGCGCGCGCGTGTGCATATTGTTTATTGTATAATATATATTTTTAAGGCTTAGAGCACAATTATTTTTTCATCAGTTTGTTATAGCATATTTTACATTATATTGGTTCGGAAAACCTAAGATTTTTTTTAAAAAAACTTCCCGATAAATGGTCGACCGATAAAATCGATAAATCCTATGTATAGCTTATGTGTAAGTGTAATTACGTGGTCGGCGATCCGTATTTTTTTTTTTTTT
>NW_021247017.1:0-1721 GCF_002162155.2 Triticum dicoccoides | reverse complement strand
AGTTTGTACACGAAGTGCTTCCAGTTTTTGCCATAACCCTCTCTATTTTCTTGCACATGCTATGTGGGTGAAATCATGATACCATGCCAAGTTTAAACCTTTTCACAGTTCATTTTGTAGTGTTTTTTAATTTCACGGTCATTTAGCTCTCAAAACAAACCAGTAAATGCATGAAAAATAGCAAATGATGCCAGAAAGGGTTGAAAGTTGATGACGTGGCCTGGAATGGTGCATACCGAACACAAAAAAGTACGGAGTTGTAATAAGTTTGAAAAAATGAAGTGCCGGTGTAACAGATGAATTTTTCGTCTGAAACACTGATACTCCTAAAGAGATTGTCCAGTTTGTACATGAAGTGCATCCAGTTTTTTCCGTAACCCTCTCTACTTTTTTGCACATGCTATGTGGGTGAAATGATGAAACCATGCCAAGTTTCAACCTTTTCAGAGTTCATTTTGTAGTGCTTTTCAATTTTATGGTCATTTAGCTCTAAAAACAAATCAGTAAATGAATGAAAAATAGCAAATGATGCCAGAAAGGGTTGAAAGTCGATGACGTTGCCTTGAATCATGCATACCGAAAACAAAAAAAGTCCCGAGTTGTAATAAATTAAAAAAATGAAGTGCGTTTGTAACAGCTGTGTTTTTTCATCCGAAACCCTGATACTTCGGAAGAGATTGTCCAGTTTGTACACGAAGTGCATCCAGTTTTTGCCGTAACCCTCTCTACTTTTTTGCACATGCTATGTGGGTGAAATCATGATACCATGCCATGTTTCAACCTTTTCAAAGTTCATTTTGTAGTGCTTTTCAATTTCATGGTCATTTAGCTCTCACAACAAATCAGTAAATGCATGAAAAATAGCAAATGATGCCAGAAGGGGTTGAAAGTTGATGATGTGGCCTTGAATGGTGCATACTGAACGCAAAAAATGTCCGGAGGTGTAATCAGTTTAAAAAAAAAGTGTCGGTGTAACAGATGAGCTTTTTTCGTCTGAAACCCTCATACTTCGAAAGAGATTGTCTAGTTTGTACATGAAGTGTATCCAGTTTTCACCGTAACCCTCTCTACTATTTTGCACATGCTATGTGGGTGAAATGATGACACCATGCCAGGTTTCAACCTTTTCAGAGTTAATTTTGTAGTGCTTTTCAATTTCACGGTCATTTAGCTCTAAAAACAAATCAGTAAATGGATGAAAAATAGCAAATGATGCTAGAAAGGGTTGAAAGTTGATGACATTGCCTTGAATCGTGCATACTGAACGCAAAAAAGTCCGGAGTTCTAATACATTTTAAAAAAATGAAGTGTCGTTGTAACAGATGTGTTTTTTCGTCCGAAACACTAATACTTCGAAAGAGATTGTCTAGTTTGTACACGAAGTGCATCCAGTTTTTGCCGTAACCCTCTCTACTTTTTTGCACATGCTATGTGTGTGAGATGATGATACCATGCCAAGTTTCAACCTTTTCAAAGTTCATTTTGTAGTGCTTCTCAATTTCATGGTCATTTAGCTCTCACAACAAATCAGTAAATGCATGAAAAATAGCGAATGATGCCAGAAAGGGTTGAAAGTTGATGACGTGGCCTTGTATGGTGCATACTGAACGCAAAAAAAGTCCAGAGTTGTAATAAGTTTACAAAAATGAAGTGTCGGTGTAACAAATGAGTTTTTTCGTCCGAAACCTTGATACTTCGAAAGAGATTGTCTAGTTTGTACA
>NW_021247016.1:0-751 GCF_002162155.2 Triticum dicoccoides | reverse complement strand
GGAATGGCTATGGAAATGCCATAATAGGTCGGTATGGTGGCTGTTTTGAGGAAGGTATACACTACTAGGGAAAACCTTATACACAAAAATTTAGCAATAGCATGGGTCAAAAAAGTGCGCTAGTGCTATATAGTAGTAGCGATTTAAGAGAAACCGCGCTACAGATACAAACTTAGCAGTAGCGCTGGTAGTCGCGAAAGCGCTACTAGTAATATTCCCATTGGCAGAATGATAGGCTACGCATAGCAGTAGCGGGCTTAGACGAAACGCGCTACCGCTAGGGCATAATTAGCAGCGCGTTTCCAGGGAAGAGCGCTACTACTAACGGAAATAAAATAAGATGAAAAACAAATAGAAAAGTAAATGAAAATGAAAGAAATAGAAAAAGGAGAAAGAAAAAAAATAAAATGTAAAGCAAAATAAACGAAAAAGCGAAAAATCGGAGGAAGGCATAGCAGCAGCGTGTGTTTGTAAGAGGCGCTATAGCTAACGTAGCTGCAGCGCGTGTCCTAGACCCCCGCTATAGAAACAGAAAAGCAAATTAAAAAAGGAAGAAATTTACATAGCTATAGCAGTAGCGTGTTTTGCAAAAACCGCTATAGCTATCTTAGCGATAGCGCGTTTTGCGAAACGCGCTACCGCTAAGTTTGACTTAACCAAAAAACCGTTTCCCCCTGGCCACTTCTCCCCCAAATCCCTCAACCCACCCCGCGCGCCGCCGTCCCCCCGATTCACCGTCGCCCCACTTCAC
>NW_021247015.1:0-1141 GCF_002162155.2 Triticum dicoccoides | reverse complement strand
CAATATTCTTTCATGAATTGTTCAAATGACCAATACAATGCTTGCTAACCTTCAATAATTTTACAACCTCTACTTCTTAGATGTTAAGTCATTACTCCCCATGGGATAAGCAAATGAAACATATATAATTTAAGATTTATGACATTCAACTCATTCAACAATTTACTCATAGGATATAAGTGAAGCACACGAGTAAACGAAAAACTACTCCAAAAAGATGTAAGTGAAGATCGATGAGTAGCTAAATAATTATGTAACTATGTGAAGACTCTCTCATTTAAGAATTTCAGATATTTGTACCTTATTCAAACAGCAAGCAAAACAAAATAAAATGACATTTCAAGGATAGCTCAACTCAAGTGAAGAAGCAAAAGCTTAGGCTCAACCGATCCTAACCGATAGTTGTTGAAGAAGAAAGGTGGGATGCCTACCGGGGCATCCCCAATCTTAGATGCTTGAGACTTCTTGAAATATTATCCTGGGGTGCCTTGGGAACCTCCAAGCTCGAACTTTTGTGTCTCCTTAATTCCTCTCATATCATGGTTTCTCTTTTTATCAAAAGCTTCATCCACAACAAACTCAGCAAGAACTCGTGAGATAGGTTAGTATAAACCAATGCAAAACCTTATCATTCTCTACTATACCAAATTACTAAAATTATTATTCAACATTGCATACTAAATCCTCTTCATATTTAATACTCCTATCCTCAAATAGAATCATAAAACAAGCAAACATATGCAAACAATGCCACCATAACAGCAATCTGTCAAAATAGTACAGTCTGTAAAGAATGCAAGAGTATCAATACTTACCTGACTCCAAAAGTTATGAGAGAAAATTCCCACTGTAATAAATTTATCATAGCTTAATATTCAAAAAGATTCAACATTATACCATTCTCTGAATTTTCTAGGGAATTTTTGCAACAGCGGTAAACTTTCTGTTTTCAAACAGCAACATGTATACTAGCAAAATAAGCATGGCAAAGGCTATCCTTGACATTTTTATTGAAACCAAAGATACAAAACATTATTCTAAATAACAGAAAGCAAATACTAACAAAATAAAATGACGCTCCGAGCAAAACACATATCATGTGGTGAATAAAAATATAGCTCCAAGTAAAGTTACCGATGAA
>NW_021247014.1:0-403 GCF_002162155.2 Triticum dicoccoides | reverse complement strand
CAACGACCTATGGCACCTTACTCGTCGTCTGAAAAGTCTGCAACATGAAGGTTGCAGCCCAAAATGGGTCAGCACATGGAATATGCTGGCAATGTAACACAAGAGAGTAATGAACATAATAAATGCTATCACTACATGCATATATGGCTGGTGGAAAGCTCTATGGTTACAGTTTTGCATAAAGCCAGTTTTTCCCTACAACAAAGGAATAAATTTTATTTAACTATCATGGTGGTTGTTAAACATTGAGAAGG
Source organism: Triticum dicoccoides (assembly GCF_002162155.2). Lineage (NCBI taxonomy): Eukaryota > Viridiplantae > Streptophyta > Magnoliopsida > Poales > Poaceae > Triticum > Triticum dicoccoides. The sequence continues at coordinate 149 of NW_021247014.1, read as the reverse complement.
TTCCTCCAACTCAATCCCAATTAAACATCATCATTAAACCAAATCAAATTAAATTAAAAGTGATGAGATCAACATGATAATCCAAGAACTAGATACTCAAAGCGTCCATAACCGGGGACACGGCTAACCATGATTAGTTTATACACTCT
>NW_021247013.1:0-1654 GCF_002162155.2 Triticum dicoccoides | reverse complement strand
TCAACAAGAACATTTGAAGCCCAATGCTAAATGTTACTTGCTCAATTACCCCAAACACCGTTGCATCGGTAATGTCATGAAATTTCTCTCCCCTTTCCTAAGGAGTTTTCTACATTATATCCTGCCAAGGATATCATGCTCTGCTTGTCCTTGGGAAGGATATACCCCTGATATATGTGTTTAAACACATTTTCCTTTCCATTATTTGGTTTAACCTTTCTTGTGATCTATATGATCTAAGCAGTAATATTCTCCTGCTTATGTATATACCTCGGTGTACAATTCTGTCAGCAAGACCCTGTTACTATTGTTGATGACATTTCGGTAGCCACCAATGGACGAGAACCTTGCCTATTGGCCCGCCTCGTTCAACGAGCAGGAAAATGGTTCTCTTCGTCCCTCGCCCTTGGTATCGATGTTGTTGCCGACATAACTGACATGGTACTCTTTGACGTGCCTTGCTATCATGACCGTGCAAGACGTCACTGCTCCTATTTAACAAAAAAACACATGGCGGGCCCATAACCCACAGTTCCACAGGATCGAAACCTGACTGTCCTGTACACCCCCCTATTCCCTAAGTTATTCCTCGTGCGTGGCCTCGTATGTAATTCACGGGCCACCGTCCTAGTGATCTATTCTGGTATCAGACGCAATACTTACTCTCGCTACTCTGAACCCCTTTCTCACTCTGGTTCAGGCTTCGAGCAACTAGCTATCCGCTTGGAGCCTCTTATGGTACCTTCGTACCTTACTCTCGAGGTATTTCATATGTTCAACTCGAGAGATAATCTTATACTCATTCCTGGGTTAACCCCAGATTGTTTCCCTCAGAAGCATTATGTCGTAGTGAGCTGCCCCTTATCCTTTCGTAAGTACGATGGAGTTCCCGAAGAAATGATGACAAGTTTATCAGGATGCATTGGAATAAAGAATGGAAGACATCAAAGAAAGGGATTAACTTCTTCGAGAAGATCCGTTAGAATATCGTAACCAGAACCTTCCCCCTTACTCCCCTCTTAAATCTCGGGACGAGATTTCTTGTAGTGGAGGAGAATTGTGACGCCCGGATAATTAAGCTACAGCAACCATCTACTAATGATGCCACGTCACCTTGATTACTGATGCTAATCTTGCGTTAGTTCGAAACCGATTCTAATTCAAATTCAAAATTAGGCAAACATCAAAAGTTTTCAAATATTACAAACCAAAATGTCCGGGTTGTGTCAGTTATTGCACAGATGACTATGATGAATAATCCACATTTTTATATAATGTATAAATGCACTAAATGATTTAAACGGTAGCAAAAACATTTTTTTAAATGCCTTTGGTATTTTATAAAACACAAAACTAATTTATTTTGGGTTAAAACCTTTTGTGGCTGAGGGTTATTTTGAAACGTTATTTTAGGAGTTGTTGTCATATTTTACTAAGTAAAAATAATGTGGGTCTAAAATTTAAAACCAGAAAAGAAAATAAATAAAAGAAAGAAACTACAAAAGAGAAAACAAAAAAAAGGGGAAAAGGACCCACGGGCCAGCCGACCCAACAGGCTGGCCCATTCGGCCAACCGGCCAGCCCACCCCGCTACCCCCCTCCTTATCCACTCCCTCCCCCAAACCCTAACCGACAGCCACCCACTCGCCCCCCC
>NW_021247012.1:0-757 GCF_002162155.2 Triticum dicoccoides | reverse complement strand
AAAGACATGGATGGATAGAGCATGACATAAATATCAAAACTCCCTTACTGATCATCCTCAAAAGAGGCACGGATCACTAGGAAACAAGCTGGACATATAGCATCATGAACTAAAATATCCCAGACTTAGCGAAAATCACTAAGTCCCTGAAATCTGCAATCTCAGGTACCTCTCTTCGCAAGCTTGCACAAGACAACACACACATCCTAAAAATGCATGGGTGACACCTCTGGAAAGAAGACAAAATGCTTCACAATACATCCCAAAGGGGCACAGGCATATCATGCACGGATTAAACATAGCAAAAATGACAAAAGTGCATGATGAACTAACGGATCTGCAATTTAACTCACGAAGCCTCCTTCTAACAGCATTTTGGGTATCAAGATGACCTCAAATGCAAATGAGGCAATGGAACGAAATGATGTACATGTAGAGGCGAAGATTTTGATATATCATACGCCTAAAACGGATCTACGGTTGCAGAGATACGAGCAGTCAAAGAATGCATAAAAAATTAGAGGGAGAGGGAAAAAGTCAACCCTAGAATTTCGGATCTGAGATCCAGATCGGGATCTCGCGGGCACGGACTTCGAGGTTGACCGCGGGGCACTGTTCACCGGAGTTGGAGCTCGCCGGTGGAGGACCGCAGGGGCGTGGGGAGGCTCGCCGGAGCCCGACCCGGCCGCCGGAGGAGCCGGACGAGGGCGGCGGGGCCCGGTGGTGGCCACGGCGAGGTTCGGCGGCGGCGGGCGCG
>NW_021247011.1:0-390 GCF_002162155.2 Triticum dicoccoides | reverse complement strand
CGGCCAGATCCGGCCACATCGGCCTGCACCATCCCCGCCCGGCACCGGACCCGGTGGGAATACCCCGGGCAACTCGGCATGCTGAGCATGTGGGGCTACAACGTCCACGGCCGCGTTGACCATTGGGCAGCGCCGGCATGAAGAAGAAAAGGCCAGGGGCGACGCCAGAGCTCGTCACTGGCAGGAAGGCCGCCACATGGAGTCGTCGTTACCATCGACGGTGCTGCGACTGGGGCAGCCATGGCAGCGACCGAAGCAGCAGGGGCGGCCTGGGGAAGAAGAGAGCGGAAGGGCGACGGCCTGGGAAAGAAGAGCGCCGATGGACGCCGAACGCGTGCAGCTAGCAGGCGGTAGGCCGGCAGCGCCCACCATGGCGTATTGCAGCAGCCC
>NW_021247010.1:0-1630 GCF_002162155.2 Triticum dicoccoides | reverse complement strand
GGAAGCGTTCAAGTGAACGGGGTTGATGGAGTCGTACTCGTCGTGATTCAAATCACCGATGATCAAGTGCCGAACGGACGGCACCTCCGCGTTCAACACACGTACAGCCCGGTGACGTCTCCCACGCCTTGATCCAGCAAGGAGAGAGGGAGAGGTTGAGGAAGACTCCATCCAGCAGCAGCACAACGGCGTGGTGGTGGTGGAGGAGCGTGGCAATCCCGCAGGGCTTCGCCAAGCACCTACGGGAGAGGAGGAGGTGTCACGGGAGGGAGGGAGGCGCCAAAGGCTCAGGTGTGGATGCCCTCCCTCTCCTCCACTATATATAGGGGCAGGGGAGAGGGGGGAGGCGCAGCCTTGCCCCCTACTCCAAGAAAGGGGTGCGGCCAAGAGGGGGGGAGGAGTCCATCCTCCCCAAGGCACCTCGGAGGTGCCTTCCCCCTCGAGGACTCTTCCCTCTAGGGTTCCCTAGGCGCATGGGCCTCTTGGGGCTGGTGCCCTTGGCCCATGTAGGCCAAGGCGCACCCCCTACAGCCCATGTGGCCCCCCGGGGCAGGTGGCCCCACCCGGTGGGCCCCCGGGACCCTTCCGGTGGTCCCGGTACAATACCGATGACCCCGAAACTTGTCCCGATGGCCGAAACAGGACTTCCTATATATAAATCTTTACCTCCGGACCATTCCGGAACTCCTCGTGACGCCCGGGATCTCATCCGGGACTCCGAACAACATTCAGTAACCACATACAAGCTTCCTTTATAACCCTAGCGTCATCGAACCTTAAGTGTGTAGACCCTACGGGTTCGGGAGACATGCAGACATGACCGAGACGTTCTCCGGTCAATAACCAACAGCGGGATCTGGATACCCATGTTGGCTCCCACATGTTCCACGATGATCTCATCGGATGAACCACGATGTCAAGGACTTAATCAATCCCGTATACAATTCCCTTTGTCTAGCGGTATTTTACTTGCCCGAGATTCGATCGTCGGTATACCAATACCTTGTTCAATCTCGTTACCGGCAAGTCACTTTACTCGTTCCGTAACACATCATCCCGTGATCAACTCCTTGGTCACATTGCGCATATGATGATGTTCTACCGAGTGGGCCCAGAGATACCTCTCCGTTTACACGGAGTGACAAATCCCAGTCTCGATCCGCATAAAACAATAGATACTTTCGGAGATACCTGTAGTGTACCTTTATAGTCACCCAGTTACGTTGTGACGTTTGATACACCCAAGGCACTCCTACGGTATCCAGGAGTTACACGATCTCATGGTCAAAGGAAGAGATACTTGACATTGGCAAAGCTCTAGCAAATGAACTACACGATCTTTTTGTGCTAGTCTTAGGATTGGGTCTTGTCCATCACATCATTCTCCTAATGATGTGATCCCGTTATCAACGACATCCAATGTCCATAGCCAGGAAACCATGACTATCTGTTGATCACAACGAGCTAGTCAACTAGAGGCTCACTAGGGACATATTGTGGTCTATGTATTCACACGTGTATTACGATTTCCGGATAATACAGTTATAGCATGAATAAAAGACAATTATCATGAACAAGGAAATATAATAATAATACTTTTATTATTGCCTCTAGGGCATATTTCCAACAG
>NW_021247009.1:0-1509 GCF_002162155.2 Triticum dicoccoides | reverse complement strand
ATATGTCTCATTATAAGTGGCACTTCAACAAATTAGAGGCAATACATGTTTGAAATGATATGCAAGATGCAACCAATATTACATCGTCAACTTGAAGGTGTATCATCAGAAGTGATTGATGAGGGATACACAAGAAAAGTAGTTTGATGTAAGAACATGATTAATAGAAAGACGTAGTATGTACCAAAAACAGGAAGGCATGTCATATTCACAGGTATAATGTGTTAACTAAGCAGATGCAATTTACCCTAATTAGAAGCATTACAAGATAGACACCATATGCAACATGCAACCACATATGACACTGCCAAGTAAGAGCAAGCACCTGCGATGGTGGTGTGGGGGAATTGCAGTCATCAACTAGAGAGCTACATTGACTATCTTCATTTAGTCTTGTTGTTTCTTGAGAATCATGTGGGGAGGATGACACTGCACTCTTTAAACGAGTAGGGCGTCTCACAGGGTGATTGTCTCATCATAAGTGATTGACGAGGGATACAAAAGAGCATTAGTTTGATGTACGAACATGGTTAATAGACATATGTAGTATGTATAAAAAACATGAAGGCATGTCATTATCAAAGGTATAATGTGTAAAGTAAGCAGATGCAATTTAACCAAATTGGAAGCAATAAAAGCTAGACACCATATGCAACATGCAACCACATTTGACAATGAAAAGTTAAAGCAAGCACCTCGGATGGTTGTGTGTGGCAATTGAGATCATCAACTGCAGAGCTACGTTTACTATCTCCAACTGCTGACACTGCACCCTTTAGAGCACTGAAACGCTTAGTGCTTATCTTTGATTTATACTAGAGCGACTTCTGTCTTTTCTTTTCTGCATTCATCAACACTGCATCAGAGTCTGAAATACCCATGCATAAAAAACAATAGTGTGAGTATGGGTGAAGTGTGTGCACAATTAGTATAGTGAAAAGGTAGCAGATAGCAGGTCGGTGAGAAATAAATGACGGGAGACATATGATAGCTCTACAACATGCATGGCACACTAAATTACTACATGATTCTATGAAAATAACAGTCGACTGAAAATAAATAGGCCATTCCATTTTTTCTGCACCGTTCGATGTACAAAGAACAGGCAGATCGCCTTCATCTACCTCTAGCCAGTCAATGTTGACGATCTTCCTCGAAACGCCAGCGACCACCGGCACAGTCCCCTCGACCTCACTGCACCGCCGTGCTTGGCACCGCCCCTGGCCATCCATTCAAGCCCCGCTGACCTCCAGATCGGGCGCAAGCAGCTCTTGCGCCCCACACCCCTATGATAGACACCGATGCGCCGCTTCCCCGACGAACATGCGGACTAGGTGCTCCGCGCGCCTAAGCAGGTGCTGCTTCTTTTAATTGCGGTTCGACTGACCCTGAATTGAAATCCAGGCGGGCTACTGACCTCTAGCAAAGGTGAAATAGTAAAGGGAGGAAACCATGTGCATTTAGTATCACGAAGAAGATGCAGTAAGAAGCGCTCAACTAGTTTCTTTC
>NW_021247008.1:0-2067 GCF_002162155.2 Triticum dicoccoides | reverse complement strand
CAAAGTTAAAATGCATTTTGCCATTGAACCAATGATTGAAATTGCATGAAACTTTTCCAAATTAGCTGTACATATATGATTGAATTTCTGTAATTCTTAGAAATTTTTCTGGGTGGTTCAAAAAAAATGTTCAAATTTTCGGCAGCATTTTGGCTCAATTTAGATAGCATTTTGCCTGTTAATTCACTTTTGAAGATTTGTATGCACAAAATAGAAAAATTCAAACATATATTTCCAGATGGACATATTCATACACCATGACACAATATCAAGACAATACAGCGAAATAAAGCATTTAACATGGTCAAACACCATCTACCATAATCTATTCTTGCTGCCATGTTTTACAAGCACAAGGTCATAGTAGTTGCCATGTTACAACCAAAAGCATAAAGAAATAGTTGTTGCTATGCTGCCATGTTACATCCAAAGTAAAGGATGCTAAGTCTGTCATATTACAACCAAAAGTATAGAGAAGATCAAGCACAACACTAGTACTTCCTTCTCTTTGGGGTCAACTTTCTAGCTTTTGAGCTTGAGGCCATGCCGTATGCTACCATGATGTCCTCCATGGTAGGGGTAGGTTTCTGCGACGCCTCATCAGCCAATGCCATGGCCAACATCCTTCTTATCATCGGATTGGGACTTCCTTGGAGACTCTGTGGCATAGTGATCATGTGCCTTGTTGGAGTTACAGCCACATCAAGTTGTGGTGCTGCATGTGTTGCCTCATCAGCCAACGCCGAAGCCAGCATGCTACATGTATAGAGAAATGTAATAAGTGCAAGTTAAAATAGAAATGTAATAAACCAACATTGCTATAGTATGTGGATGTGTTACCTTCTTGTCACCGGATCAGGACTGCCTTGAAGACTTTGTGGCATAGTGATCATGTGCCTATTGGGAGTGACAACTTCAGGTTGTTGGGCTGTCACTTCAGGTTCCAGTGCCGAGGCATCATCATCAACTGGATATCTTGGTGCTCTCTTCTTTTTTTTCCTGCACATGAACAAGTTAGCACATAGTAAAACAAGTGATGAAATAAATATTGACCATTTACAAGTACCTTGGCCTTGGTCCATTCAACGGATAGGTGGATTGCCTGTGGCCTAAAATGTGGCATCTTCTACATCTATTCCTGCTGCCTAGCCGTTTTGACTCTTTCTTCTTTTTAGGACCACCATCTCCACCTTCAAGGAAGCTCTTGTACCTGTTCTTTCTAGGCCTTCCAACACCTCTTTTCTTGTCTAATGGAGCCTCCATGTCAAATGGAAATAGTACATGTGGCCATTGATACCTATCTGTCAATGGCTCAACCTCTCCAGCATATGCTGCCCTAAATTTCTCTAGAGAGAAATAGTCATGCACATAATCCTCCCATCTGGGGTTCCTTCTATCCAGCAAGAAAGCAAGTGCATGCTCACAAGGCTTCCCTGTGTGTTGCCACTCCAAGCACGTGCACTCGCTTTGGTCAGTTTTCAAAACATGTCGCAAGTTGTATTTACTTGTGTCCCTCACCTCACAACTTGCAACTCCAGATTTCCCAACTTTCAAATGTTTAAATCCCCTTGTCCTATTATGAGTCTGTTGGATGATGGCTGGAATAATTTTCCTTTTAGTTTCATTCCAATCTTTCTCCTTTCCTCACGAGTTTCATGACTAGCTCTCTAAGAGTGTCAGCTAGCTCATCAGGAGGAAACTCTTTGTAATCTTTAATCCAACCATTGAAAGACTCGGCAAGGTTATTGTTGATGTAATCACATTTAATGGTGGGGTCAAACATGCATCTCATCCATTTTAAGCTATGGTACCTTGAAAGATATTCATGCACATCAGGTGCTTCTGCTAGGATTTTATTCATGTGGTAGTTAAATACTTGTGGCCTATATGCCCTAGCAGCTGGCCACATTCTGCCAAACACATCTCCCTGGAACTTTTTAGAGAAGTTAGCCATGAGATGCCTAAAACACTCCCTTTGATCTGCATGAGGGAATATTTTTTTGACTGCATTCTCTAAACCTTTACATGCATCTGTGCATATAGCCTGAGGGGAAACATGACCTAATG
>NW_021247007.1:0-1113 GCF_002162155.2 Triticum dicoccoides | reverse complement strand
AAGAAACTGAATTTTGATGAAGTGTTTTTTATATACAAGGCACATTTAGTACCGGTTGGAGGCACCAACCAGTACTAAAGGCCTGTTTTGGCCAGGCCAAGCGGCGGGAAGGCGCACCCCTTTAGTACTGGGTGGTGGGTCCAATCGGTACTAAAGACCCCCCTTTAGTACCGGTTGGAGCCACGACCAGGTATGAAAGGTGTGCGCTGGCGCAGGTGCCGTGCGGGCAAGTTTAGTCTCACCTTGCTAGCTGATGTGCGCCCGCACCTGTTTAAAAGCTCCGGCGCGGCAGCTCTCTCGAAGTCCTCTCTATAGGAGACTTCTGGGGCTAACTCCGCGGCGCTGCCCTGTGGGCCTATTGTGCTTTGCGGGCCTGCTTCCTAGCCCAACTACAGGTTGGGTTTCTAATTGTATGCAGGCCGCTGTGGCCCAGTAGGCGGGCTTTTTTCTCATTTAATTTTTTTCTTTTCTGCTTTTTTCTCTGAGTTGTTTTTTGCTGTATTTAGAGTTTCATTATGAATATTTTTGCTTTACATACAAACTTTCTGTTAGTGTCAGTAATTTTCAAATTTGAATTATTAGAAATTTGTGTGAATCACTAGTTTGAGAATAAATAATTTTACTTTAAAAATAGATTTTTCGATCTTTTTTTTCTTATATTTAATATTAGTGTGTTTTATCATTATATTCAATTTGGTAATACTTGGGTTATTTAAAAAAATAAAATGCCTTTGTAACAGATGAATTTACGTCCAAAACTCTGATACTCCGAAAGAGATTGTTCATTTCGTATACGAAGTGGATCCAGTTTTTGCCTTAACCCACTTTATTTTTTTGCACATGTTATGTGGTTAAAATGATGATAGCAATGCCAACTTTCAACCTTTTAAGAGTTTATTTGTAGTGCTTTACAATTTTAGGGTGATTTTGCTCAAAAAATTTAGAAAATGCATGAAAAATAGCAAATGATGTCAGAAAGGGTTGAAAATTGATGACGTGGCTTTGAATGGTGCATACTGAATGCACAAATAGTCTGTAGTTGTAATAAGTTGAAAAAATGATTTGTCTCAGTAACATATGAGTTTTCGTCAGAAACCCTGAGACTTTGAAACA
>NW_021247006.1:0-1265 GCF_002162155.2 Triticum dicoccoides | reverse complement strand
GGTTACCATGGTCTTAGTCATGTAGTTGCACACAATGCCGGCCAACTATGTATCCTTCCTCGACCTTGTTTTGCATTTGCCGATGCTGAGAAGAGATTTTAAGTTGTATATATTGTGCAGAAATAGATGGAGCATTTATAACATACTCCCTCCGTTCGGGATTACTTGCCGCAGAAATGGATGTATCTAGATATATTTTAGTTCTAAATACATCCATTTCCGAGACAAGTAATTCCGAACGGAGGGAGTACTTGCCACGTACCAGTACCATATTAGGCATAGACAACTCATTGATTGAATAATCCTGCCATAATAGAAAGTTGTCTCCGTTACCAATCGACACAGAAGCCGGAGTGCTGAAATACACTAAGAAGATATTCTTTGGAAACCTCATTAAATCTGTTTGTTGGACACAAAGCCATCTAAATTTTTGAGCGCGCACATCTCTAATTCTGAATAGAGATTCTAAGCTTCCAGGTTCATTAGCCGGTGGACTGTGTCCCAGTTCACCAATCAATTGCATCCGATTCCCTCAATATATCACATGCTTCTACACACAAGAAACAATAAGGCAAGTCATCCAACAAATACAAATACCATCAAATATGTACATAGCTCCATCCATGAGTGCATGCACCTGCTGAGATTGCAACCTCGTTTACCCTGATCTGCATGCCATAGTACAGACTACTGAAGGAGAGCGACACGGAGGTTGTTGCACGAAAGTGCAGCTCTTAGATGTTTCATCACCAGCCATGGATGAAGCAAATAAAGATCCTAGCGTAGGCAAGTTGAGGGCCACGGCTGAGCGGTGGCGGCGGCAGCAGCGACAGGGTCATCGTGAGGAGGAACTGGAGAAGTTACGGTAGATGGAATATCAAAGGGATATTTTTTTCCTCAGCCCACGTGATACATGTAGCTTAGCTTTATTTTTGGAGGGAAGTCCTGTGCACCCACGGCATGCATTTTTGTTTAGGAAAGTCCTATGCATGTCATCATGTACAGTAGATGGAATATTAAAGGGATATTTCTTTTTCTCAGCCCGTGTAATACATGTAGCTTAGGTAGGGATATTTTTTTCCACAGCCCACGTGATACATGTAGCTTAGGTTTATTTTTGTTGGAAAGTCCTATGCACCCACGTCATCCATGTTTTTTTAGCAAATTCCTATTCATGTCATCATGGCAAAACGTTTTCCCTCATAATGGCAATGGTGGGTAATTATTTTCACTTAAAACACATCTAATGGCTATAAATGTTTAGT
>NW_021247005.1:0-1445 GCF_002162155.2 Triticum dicoccoides | reverse complement strand
CCCTTCCTTGTCACGCACATACTCAAAAAAAACTCAGGGTCCTTCTCCTTCCTGCTCCTCATAATGCCAACTGCCGTCTCTGCATCTCCCTTTGCAATGAGCTTCGTTTTTTCTCTGCAACAAAGATTGTAAATGTCCCTCCTGATAAGCCCGCACTTATCGTACGAACCGTATCTGCTGATGAAGTTGTCCATTATAATATGCTTTCTTATCCCGGCTGCTTCCATCGCCAATATCTCCGCCCTCTGGCCATCTCCAATCCGTCTGTGTGACCACAAAAAACAAACCTCGTCGGACCGAGCCATCGCGTGGTTGTGATCATCCACGAATGATGCGACGAACCAAACGCCACATTCTCTGTCCAGCTTCACCACCATATGTGCACCGCAGTCGCAACGAGTCTCCGGTCTAAGCATGCGCTTGCGGCCCTCCATGGTTATGAACTTGCTCTGCCTTCTCCCTGCCCTGGAGCAAAGAAACCGCCGGTACCGTATCATTCCCGAAGCACCTCGTTTCACCTTCTGTTTCCTGATACTAAACCCGTGCTCTCTGACGTGATTGTTGTAGAATATGTATGCATCCCCTTGCGACCGAAAGGTCATAGTCATGACCTTCCAATGTGTCTCAAGCATCTTCTGCTCCCTTTGAGCCTCCTCAATATCAATCTCTCCCTCATCGTCATCAAGTACAGGACCATCTGACTCCTCCTACAACATTCATTTGAAAATATATATGTCAATTACTATCATTTAAATCATACTATTGATCGATGTACAACATCTAACAACTAACCTGGCTCAAGTTATCTGGAAATGATTCCTGCCAACTATGTTGCACATTGTCAACATCCACATCTTCCTGTAAATTTGTACACAAAATATATAGTTAGCCATGCCATACTTTGCAAATTCAAAAATAAAAACAAAATATACGCCATATTTGCGCCATGTTCATTATTATCAAAATCCTCCAGAGGTAAGATATCATATGACAAGACGGAATCGTTGTCGCTGCTGTCATCATCTTCGTTCAAATTATCGTTATCGGTCTTAGTCACCTTATCAGTACCATTCTCGTCCCTCTCGAATGCTGATTCTTCGTCCATGTCAACACGCCAAACTCACAGAACTGCAAAACATCGTGTGTTAGGTTTAGTACAATGCATCATGCCCAAAGCAACGCTAGTTCTGTAAATCATGCCCTAGTCCGTAGAGGAGGCGCTGCGGCAGGAGGTTTTGATGAACCCTAAACCGTAAATCAGTACATGCATGAACTAGCCCTCACTTCTATCCATCATGCCCGCCCCATGCCCGCTAGGTTTAGATGACAAACCTTGGCCCGCGGTGTAGACGTCGCCGGCGTTCGACGACAGTGCTGCGGAGGCAGCGTCAGACGTCGGGCCCTTCACATCCCCGACGTAGGACGACGACGGTGAGATGCAGCGA
>NW_021247004.1:0-1762 GCF_002162155.2 Triticum dicoccoides | reverse complement strand
ATCGTCTTAATAATATAATAGATAGATAGATAGATAGAAAGATAGATTATTTCCGAGCAAGAAGATCGCTCGTGCTGGTTGTACCGGTTTCTTCCATATTTTTTTATTTGTTTTCAGTTTTCAATTTTCTTTTATTATCTATTTCTTCACCTATTTTTCACCAGCATTATATTTTTATTTGTTTTTCCACTGATTTTCTTTGTTTCTTTTTTGGTTTTCACTGGTTTTTCTTTTCTTTCTTTTTTTCTTTCTCAGTTTTCATGGGTTTTATGCTTTTCCATTTTGGATTTTTTTCAACATGTTTCTCACTTTGTTTTCATCGGCTTTATTCTTCTTTGTTTCTTTCTCAGTCAACATTTTTTATACAAGTTTTAAACATTTTTCAAATGCTTTATTACAATTTTTCAAATACAAGATTAGCAGTTTTTGAATGAATTGTCAGCACATTTTGTATACATATTTTTAACATTTCAAATGCATGATGAATATTTTTAAAGTACTCCCTCCGTCCGAAAAAACCTGTCCCAAGCTTGTCCCTCAAATAGATGTATGTATCACTAACTTGGTGCTAGATACATCCATTTGAGGGACAAGCTTTTCCGGATGGAGGGACTACAAGATTATTTTTTATGCATGTTTATCAATTTTTTTATCAAAATTTAACATTTTTCAACTACAAGATTAATGTTCTTTAAATGCATGGTCAACATTTTTGTTGTACACATTAACATGTTTCTAATGCTTGATTAACATTTCTAAATGCAATATTTACTGTTTTTGAATACATGGTCCACATTTTACCATATATTTATAATTTTTGAAATGCTTGATTAAAATTTTCAGAAGTTTAACATGTGTTGAATACAATATAAGTTTAACTTTTTTTAATACATGGTCAATATTTTCTCTATGAACATTTTCACATTTTCAAATACAAGATTAACATTTTTTAGTACATTGTCAACTTTTTTCTATACACATTTCAACATATTTAAATTCTTGATTAACATTTTTCAAATACAAGTTTGAAATGTTTTAAATGCATGGTAGACATATTTCTATACACATTTAACATTTTCAAATTCTTCATTACCATTTTTCAAATACAAGTTTGAAATTTTTTCAATACATGGTAAAAACTTTTCTACACACATTTAACATTTTAAATGCTTGATTAATATTTTCAAATACTTGGTTAACATGTTTATCAAATGCTTGATTAACTTTTTGAAATACATGATCAATTGATTTCACAAAACTGTATATTTTTTATGTAATGAGAAAAATTTCTTTGTACACATCTAACATTTTTCAAATGCTTGGTTTACATTTTTTTTCAAATATTTTATGTCAAGTGTTTTTTGTAATGTTTTTATTTAGAATATTTTGAAGTATAAACAACAGGAAAAAATGTGAAAAAAGAAAAAGAAAAGAGGGTGTGGTCTCCCGCGCTCCAAGGCGGGCCCATTTAAGGACACGCGAGATATGAGAGCATGCTTGGTCTGGCTATAAGCGAGATATAACGCTGCCCGACCCATGTTGTCCCGTGGCGCTCCTTCGGGCTGGACCAATTGACGGAACTGCAGTGTAGCGATTGTTTCTATTTCTCTCAGTAAAAAAGAATAATTTCTCAGTTTCTTCTCCGGTTTGCTGGTGGTTTTTTCCTAACAAGTTTTTGGTTTACCCAATGAGGGTTGAGGCGCTGGTGTTTTTCCATCCCTTTCTTCTTTTATGGTTTTCTTTTTATTCTTTGAAATATCTA
>NW_021247003.1:8298-9969 GCF_002162155.2 Triticum dicoccoides | reverse complement strand
GCCGGTCTAAACCTAAGCGCGCAGGGGTCTGGGCCCATCGCCCTGAGCACACCTGCACGTTGCGTACGCGGCCGGTGAGCAGACCTAGCAACCTCCATTACAAAGGAAGTTGTGTTAACGCAGTCCAACCCGGCGCGCACCGCTCAGTCGCTGACGTCACGAAGTGCTTCGGCTGATACCACGACGTCGGGATACCCATAACTACTCCCGCGTAGATGGTTAGTGCGTATAGGCTCGTAGCCAACTCAGATCAAATCCCAAGATCTCGTTAAGCGTGTTAAATATCCGCGAACGCCGAACAGGGCCAGGCCCACCTGTCTCCTAGGTGGTCTCAACCTGTCCTGCCGCTCCACCACAAAGTAACAGTCGGGGGCCATCGGGAACCCAGGCCCACCTCTACCGGGATGGAGCCACCTGCCCCTCAGCCCCCATCTCCGAACAGTATCACAGGTAATGTAACTGTGTAAAGTATATCGTATATGCCCGTGATCACCTCCCGAAGTGATCACGGCCCAGTAGTATAGCATGGCAGACGGACAAGAGTGTAGGGCCACTGATGGAACATTAGCATCCTATACTAAGCAGTAGGATAGCAGGTAATGGTAACAACAGTAGTAGCAAGGACAGGCTATGCATCAGGATAGGAATAACGGAAAGCAGTAACATGCTACACTACTCTAATACAAGCAGTATAGAGAAGAATAGGCGATATCTGGTGATCAAAGGGGGGGCTTGCCTGGTTGCTCTGGCAAGAGAGAGAGGGGTCGTCGGTGATGTAGTCGACCACAGGGGCATCAGCATCGTCACGGGGTCTACCGGAGAGAAGAGGGGGGGGGGGAGAAACAGTAAATACATAGCAAGCAAGTGCATAACAGGACAACAAGCAGAGCTAGACGTGTTCTAACGCGGTAGTAGGTGATACAGACGAAGGGGGAAAGCATCCGGGAAAGTATTCCCGGTGTTTCGTGTTTTCAGACAAATGAACCGGAGGGGGAAAGTTGCGTGTTTGATATGTTAGGGGTGTGTGGTGGACGAACGGGTTGCGTATCCGGAATCGTCTCGTCGTTCTGAGCAACTTTCATGTTGAAAATATTTTAATCCGAGTTACGAATTAAAAGATATGATTTTCTAAAGATTTTATTAATTTCTGAATTTAATTAATTAATTCGAAAATGAAATAATGACATCAGCATGATGTCATGCTAACGTCAGTAGTCAATAGAGTTGACTGGTCAACCTGACCAGTGGGTCCCACTGGTCAGTGACACATTTTAATTAAACTGATTAATTAAACTAATGATAATTAATTAGGAGATGGGCCCTTGATTAATTAACTAACAGTTAATTAGGTTAATCTAATTATGATAATTAACTTAATTAATTAATTAATTAATTAATTAATTTAATTATTATTATCTATTTATTTATTTTTATTATTACTATTATTATTTTTAACGTCCTGGGGGCTAGGCCCCACATGTCATTGGGCCAGGGGCTAACGGGCGCGCGGGCGACGGGTTTCGGTCACGGCGTCAACGGGCGAACCCGGGCGGCGCCGTCGGCGCGACGAGCGGCACCGGACGAGGACGAGCGAGGCACGGGGGTCGCTGGATGGGGACGCCGGCAGAAGGGCAGCGGCGGGCGCGGGCGCTTGACTGGGGCGGACCCGAG
>NW_021247003.1:0-1019 GCF_002162155.2 Triticum dicoccoides | reverse complement strand
ATAGAGAAGAATAGGCGATATCTGGTGATCAAAGGGGGGGCTTGCCTGGTTGCTCTGGCAAGAGAGAGAGGGGTCGTCGGTGATGTAGTCGACCACAGGGGCATCAGCATCGTCACGGGGTCTACCGGAGAGAAGAGGGGGGGGGGGAGAAACAGTAAATACATAGCAAGCAAGTGCATAACAGGACAACAAGCAGAGCTAGACGTGTTCTAACGCGGTAGTAGGTGATACCGACGAAGGGGGAAAGCATCCGGGAAAGTATTCCCGGTGTTTCGTGTTTTCAGACAGATGAACCGGAGGGGGAAAGTTGTGTGTTTGATATGTTAGGGGTGTGTGGTGGACGAACGGGCTGCGTATCCGGAATCGTCTCGTCGTTCTGAGCAACTTTCATGTTGAAAATATTTTAATCCGAGTTACGAATTAAAAGATATGATTTTCTAAAGATTTTATTAATTTCTAAATTTAATTAATTAATTCGAAAATGAAATAATGACATCAGCATGATGTCATGCTGACGTCAGTAGTCAATAGAGTTGACTGGTCAACCTGACCAGTGGGTCCCACTGGTCAGTGACACATTTTAATTAAACTGATTAATTAAACTAATGATAATTAATTAGGAGATGGGCCCTTGATTAATTAACTAACAGTTAATTAGGTTAATCTAATTATGATAATAACTTAATTAATTAATTAATTTAATTATTATTATCTATTTATTTATTTTATTATTACTATTATTATTTTTAACGTCCTGGGGGCTAGGCCCCACATGTCATTGGGCCAGGGGCTAACGGGCGCGCGGGCGACGGGTTTCAGTCACGGCGTCAACGGGCGAACCCGGGCGGCGCCGTCGGCGCGACGAGCGGCACCGGACGAGGACAAGCGAGGCCCGGGGGTCGCTGGATGGGCACGCCGGCAGAAGGGCAGCGGCAGGCGCGGGCGCTTGACTGGGGCGGACCCGAGCGCGCGAGGGGGGCGTGGCGGTGCGGCAGTAGCAGCCGTGGCAGGGGCGGCGT
>NW_021247002.1:0-1770 GCF_002162155.2 Triticum dicoccoides | reverse complement strand
GGTATCACGTCTATCGGGAGGGGACAAATACCGGCAACACAGAAGGGAACACAATCAATGCAATGCACAATATGATGCATGATCATGACATGGCAAGATGAATGTGTTTTGAGCTAATGCAACTAGCAACAGATTAAATGAAGTTGGTTTGAATACAAGATTCAAATTCAAACTCCATATGTGATTATTCAAATGCCATTCACTTCATTTGTCCTAAACAGTAGTGATAAGTTGTTCTAACATGCATGAAAATGGTACAGATGGATTCCTTGAATTTTTCTGATAATTTTTCATATATAAATTATTTAATTTGGAGTTACGGTTGAATTTCTATGATTTTTAGAAGTTTATACAATTTTCTGGAATTTCCTGATTATTTTTAAATCCAGAAAATACTTATTGCGTCAGCCTGACATCATCATGACGTCAGCAGGTCAACTGGGTCGCCCAGAGTCAAACCTGACGTGTGGGGCCACACGTCAGTGACACAGGGCTGGTTTGGGTGTTTGACAGGTGGGTCCGGTCAACGTTGACTTGACTAAGTCAAAATCTGACACATGGGGTCCACAGATTAGCACTAATCTAAACAGAAAAATTAAACTAACCTAATTAGGCTCGAGGCCCACATGGCAGTGGCACTAGGGTTGGTTTGGCTGGGTCATTAGTGGCTAATGACGTGCCACGTCACCAAGTGACGCCGGCGACCACGGCGACGGCGGGACCTCGCCGGAGTTGCTCGGGACGGTGCTACAGACGGTGGTTTGCGACGGGGTTTGGCTCTACGGGGAGCTGGAGGAGTGGCGCATCTAACGGGGCAAGCGGGAGCAGCTGGGGTGGACCGAGCTCGTCGGAAGCGAGCTCGCGGCGGCGGCCGGAGTTCAGGCGAGACGCGAGCGAGAGCTAGGGGGCACAGGAAGGCGAGCTGGGGCGTGCTACGGGCTTGTGGAGACGTTCTGAGCACGATGGTGCACTCAGGTGGGAGCTCCAGTGGCTCTGGCCACGACGGCGACGAGGCACGGCGGCGGCGAGCTTCGGCCGTGGTGGAAGAAGGAGCTAGGGGACGAAATCAGGTGCGGGGAGTGAGGGGAAGAGAAGAGGAGCTCACGGGGAGTCGGACGAGACGCTAAGTGGGCTCGGGGACGTCCTGTCGGCGACGAATTGAACGGCGGCGATTGCCGGCCGTGGCGATGAAAATGGCGGTGATGGCGTGGCTACGGGGCACCCGGCGTCGCATGCGTCGTGGTGGAGCTTCATGGGGTCGGGACGGAGCTCCTGAGCTCATCGGAAGGGCGAGGGGTGGCCGGTGGCTATGGATGCGACGGCGGCGCCCTCCGGTGGCTCTCGGTGGTGCTCCAAATCGAGAGAGGGAGAGAGCCAGAGCGAGCAGAGAGAGGGATAGCGGTCGGGGACGCCTCCGTGGCGTCGTTAGAGGGCTCGGGGAGGAAGCAGGAGGTGGCCAGGGGAAGCAGGAGGTGGCGCGCGCGGCGGCGTCGCGGTGTCTGTCCTCCTGGCAGGGAGGAAGACGACAGGGGGAGGGGTGGAGATGGGCTGGGCTGGCCAGGTGGGGGAGCTGGGCCAGGCTCTGGTGGGCTGCACGGTAAGGCCAGGTAACTTCCTTCTCTCTCTCTCTTTTATTTACTGTTTTCTATTTTTGTTCTGTTTTATTTAATTGGCACTGAATTTTTAATTCAAACAGAATTTGAAAACAGTGCCAAAACTCCCCTGGATATTTTTAAAGTCACTTAATGGACTTCTCCACACATAACAAAA
>NW_021247001.1:0-972 GCF_002162155.2 Triticum dicoccoides | reverse complement strand
TTTTTTATGCTTGTTGCTCCAAGTTGAAAGAGAGTTTGTACCCAGTCTCTAGGCGAAAATAAGGACCTTTGGAGGTGCCCAGCAACACCAAATGTCCTACGAGTCATCTCGACATCCGTCACGATGTCCACTTCCGATGATAGTTTCCGCATTATGAATTTCTTCCTGGAACATGCGATATGCACTTCAAAAAGTAAAGATACACTTGTTTATTTGTCCTGGGCAATGATGTCCTCTCCCAGACAAGGCAAAGGCCGAATCTTCCGAATTTCACATACATCAGTTGGAAGAAAAATTGAAGCATGTTCATGGCCCAAGCACCACGAATATCTAGAAGATTTTTACACCCATTTAAATCTGCATCTCCCTTCCATTTGGATCAAGCCTCCTATAGGCTCATGAGCGGTCCATAGGTCACGCGAAATGCGTACGTTATGCACCTTTGCAATCCTCCACGATATTCCTTTTTTTTCAAAAGGTCCAATCCATGGGCGATTGCTTGCCAAGTGGACAATGGATTACCTGTAAACAATGTTTCGTTGACACAGACCATGTGCGCAGGAAGCAGGAGAGGATGGTTGACTTGCCTTTCACATGATCAGTGTTGGGGTCAAACACGGTGGAATGCGGAGAAGGAAAGTAGCTAGTTAGGAATTTGGTAGATACTTCGACATGAGGGGCAGGCTTCGCATGAACCACTTTATTACTAGCATGCCAAATTCATTAAAGTAGCATTAATAAGTAGACACGCATGGGCTCATCAAGGCTTAAATATGAGTTGCACAAACTAGTCATCTCGGGTGGCATGGATCTTTGTGACATCCGGTAGCTCCCATTCATCCGCCAATGACTTCTCGAGCCTTCTTGCATTGGTGCAAGAACATAATGCACGGAAAGTGTATTCAGCCTAGACACCACACACAGTACAAGTAGCATACACCACCTCCAATTTTTTATGCTTGTTGCTCCAAG
>NW_021247000.1:0-384 GCF_002162155.2 Triticum dicoccoides | reverse complement strand
CTCTGCTTTTGCTGAGTATCTCAAGTTGTTAATGACCCTGCTGATTTTCAATAGCCCGAAGGAAAGTAGGTAAGGGCCATTTAGACCCGAGACTAGTGGCAGGCCGGCTGTACGGGCCACAAGGCGGGCCGGGCTAATAGCAAGCAAATTAGGTGTTTTTCATAGCTTAAATGTACGTTTTCCCGAAAAAATATCCTTTTTTACCCTGAAAAGAAGTGGTTCACCGTACTCCATCAGATAGATGACCTACCTACCCCTCAACAAAACTGCATACCACGTCGAACCAACATCCTCCTATCCGTACACCACGGAAGCTAACACGAGATCACGGCGATGTTTTCTAGATGGCATGAGAGCATGGAGCAAGGGATGGATAGAGCAACA
>NW_021246999.1:0-889 GCF_002162155.2 Triticum dicoccoides | reverse complement strand
CTTGTGGTTTGGTTCATCTACGTACATTTTAATGTATGTCTACTAGGTAGACAAGTACGATTCGTACTCAGTCTATTGCGCGTGCATTGCATCATGTAATGCTTCTTTGAGATTTCTTAGGGGTGAGATATTGGAATGACATCCGAGCAGCCCAAACCCAGAAGCTTGCATAAGGTAAGAGTCACAGATATGTTGTGCATGCATGCATTCTTCATGTAAACAAAACAAGTAAATAATATAAAGCATGAACCGATTGTGTGCAGCTGGGTTTGTAGTGATATACAAATGACTAATATGCATGACTATCGGATGCTCTAGCTAGGCATTTTGCTTGTGTGCATATATATAGCTTATCACAAGTGTACATCTTCCTTCCTCCCGTAACAAATACTCCCTCTATGAACTAATAAAAGACATTTTAGATCACTAAAATAGTGATCTAACCAGTTTCATATTAGTTTGTAGATGGAGTACTAATAGTCACAAGTCAGGTAGTTGTATCCTAAATTTAGATGGAAGCATGTAGTCTTGGAGTGGTAGATATTCCGATTAATTGCAATGAGATTTTGGAGTGAAACAAACGAGCCATTTGTTCTCCAATACAAGCAGCATTTAATAGTCGATCATAGTACTCCAGGATGTGACCGATTGTCTATCGTTCTTGTATTGAGCACTCCCATGGTGAGAGAGGGAGCCGGAAGTACTGCGGCGACCAAGTTTGCAAGAGGGGCATGTCCTTTGTCAGCGACAAAGCGAGCTGCGGCTTCATCCTCTACAAGAACTATGGCTGCTTCGTTAATGGTGGAGACTTCATCATCCATAAGGAATTAGCAGTGGGAGCAGCATCTTTCTAAATGAGAACCTTGACAGTGCCTAAGAGGTATTGGCT
>NW_021246998.1:0-1811 GCF_002162155.2 Triticum dicoccoides | reverse complement strand
CCTCTGCCGCCTGGTCCCACCTGTAAGGGCCGAGTCAAAACGTTGACCTGACGGAGACGCCAAAGTTCACAGAACGAGTCGGTGCGCACGGACTAGGGGCAAAACTGAGCATAATTTGCATCTGAGGGCAAAACTGAGCAGATGGACACCACTAAGGGCAAAAGGATAATTAACCCGAATAAATTTGATAGGCGAGAATGAGCTTGGTTAGCCTGCTAGTCCCTCTCTCCGATAGACGTCCTGCATGTTATACTAAAATCTATGTAAACAAGATTTTTGGGTTTAATTCGTACAAAAACATTTTATTTTAGAACCAAGGAAACTAAACATCTAGATAAGTATACCAACTAAATAAATTATATGTCAGCATAACTAAATCGGCAATATGTCTATGCTCGTCTGTGATCGGTGCTACTTGCCTATTTCAATATCATGCATATTATGAACGTATTACCGAATCTAACTAACACATTTGCAAACTGTACAATTTATACTCTCATCTTCTATAAATATGCATAACTAATAGTACACCAGAAATCACTATTAAGATAGGGCCTATATATTAAGATATCAGTTGGACATTATTCTTTAGAAACTTCTAGCATGATATTTTATGAAACTAAACTATATATAAACAAACGTACACATAAATATGTACATGTGCACTACATAAATTGTGATTTCTTCACAAAAAACCCTGAAAGATAACTTCTATTATATCACTTAATTTAAATTTAACAAATATAACTTTTCTTAATGATATATATTCATACTGATAACAAAGAACATTGGTTAACTATATCAACTACTTTACATGGTTAACTATAGCAGTTAAATAATAGAACTTATACTCCTTAATATTGTAGTATGATAAAGGTAAAATAACAATAAATAAGCATAAGAGTTTGATATAAATATTTTATATCTTTTTGCCCCGGGGTCCCAAATTTGTTTCAACCAACCCCGCTATAGAGGAAGACCCATTTAGTACTGGTTGATATGAAAACGCCAACCCACGATCTTTCGCTGCAGAAGAGGTTTCCAAATCCCAGTTACTAATCAATCTCACAACACGGGTTAAATCAACTCACCACTCGTAGGAGGTGACATGAGAAATCTCATTTCTTCGAGCAATTCCCACTAGAGTTCGACATAAATAGAGCCTCTACATAGATATACAGTCTCGGTTTCCCCAAACCCATAATAGAAGTGCGGCAATTACTAGAGTTCGACATACATAGGGCCTCTACATGAATATATAGGTCAATTGTTTCAAAGAGGTATACAAAAAAGTGCTAGGAGATACGAGATACTGCATATAGAATGGATGATAACTCATCTCAGTAGCAAGCTCTGAGCTAAGAGAGTAGGACAGTCCACGCGAAGGCATGCACGAACTTCAGCCAAGCACGCCTTACCTTCGTTTCTTCCACGACCAATGAAGTGCCCACGACGAGGAGATACATTCCCTCCACGGCCAATAAAGTGCCCGTGACTAAGAGATAGGAGATGGCGGGTATGATGAACACAAGCCAGATCCGGCCCTCCACGACCATGCAAATGGACATGGCCGATCCATAGGCCGCGTAAAGAGGTTGACCGCCTGGGCCGCAAGAGGAGAATGGCCCAATATTAAATATAGTACTAACCATTATAGTGTTATTTATTAAGTCTAAATATACTATATCACTAAGCTCCCTAGGGTTGGAGGCCTCACAATCAATTGAGGTCTCCAATTGGAATTTGGTCACTCAATTTTAACCGGGTCAACAATTTCTCAAAACTCTCTCATTCAGTTTTGTATACAATAT
>NW_021246997.1:0-450 GCF_002162155.2 Triticum dicoccoides | reverse complement strand
GCCAAATCCGGCCAGCGAGGCCCGTCAGAACCGGCCGCTCCCAGCCAAAGGCCGCCAGCCGAGGGAGCCTGCGTCCCCCAGCAGCACCACATGACGGCGACGCGTGCGTTCGATCCGCCCTTGGGCCTCCACACTGCGGTAACCGCGCCCAACGGCTCCCACGCGCAACCAAGTGCGCGTGCTCACCAGGTGCTGGACGGGCGCGCGGTCAGGCACCTCCACCGCATCGTCATGAATGCGCATCGCCGGGTGTATCCAGCGCGCGGACCGCAGATCCAGAGCTCGTGGATCTCCGTTGCGCGTTCTCCAGCGGCTCCTCTCGACGCGCCGCACCAACAAGGGGAAGTGCCCCCGCCGCCGCCTTCCTCGGGGCCGGCCAGGCTTCGCAGGCGGGCACCCTCTGGCGGCAGCGAGACGGGTGCGGGAAGGGGAGAACGGTGGCGGCGCTAG
>NW_021246996.1:0-1205 GCF_002162155.2 Triticum dicoccoides | reverse complement strand
CTCAGCTCCCAGATCTCCTCGATCCTTCCGTAGTATCTGTCCTTGTCGTTACCGGTGTAGGATTCCATCGTTACCCAGGAGTTCTGATAAACATCACTCTTCATGTCCTTGTCCTCAGCGTAGAATGTGTGGCCGTTGATATCGTACACCTCATAGGTCATCAGGTTGTGCTCGGCGCCCTGTGACAAGGCGAATATGAGTTGTTCTTCCGCAGAAGAATCCTCATGTAAAGGGTACGACAGAAGCTTCTACTTGAACCAACGCGTGAAACATGAGTTGTGCTCTTTGATTATATCTCCGTCCGTCCTCTGTTGGCCTCGGTCATTGTACGTCTTCTCAATAAGGGTTTTGTGCTCTACCACCCAAGGATCGACCACGTCTATGTGTTATAGCGCGACTAGGTTTGCTCTTTCAAAGTCGGCGAGTCGACCCTCAAAGTCGACATGCATTTCGCGGCGACCCTCACGGTGACCCCATCCAGCGAGCCTGCCGAGGTGCCTGTTGACGGGCAGACCAACGGGGTTCTCGATGCCTAGATAATTCGTGCAGCAGGAGATGCACTCTTCGGTCAGAAAGCCCCTGGCTATACTTCCCTCTGGACGTGACATGTTGCGAACGTATCCTTTGATGACACCATTCATCCTTTCGAATGGCATCATGTTGTGCAGGAACGTCGGCCCGAGTTGGATGATATCCTCCACGATATGGACCAGCAGATGCACCATAACGTCGAAGAATGCGGGCGGGAAGTACATCTCAAGCTCGCATAATAATCACCACAATCTCTTCCTGTAGCCTTCTGAGTTGCCTCACGCCAACCGACTTCCGAGAGATGACGTCAAAAAAGTTGCATAGGCCAAATAGCGTTTCACGGACGTGCGCGTCCATGATCCCACGGATTGCAACTGGAAGTATCTGCGTCATCAGCACGTGACAGTCGTGAGACTTCATCCTGCTGAACTTCTGCTTCGCTGGGTCTAGGTATCTTCTTATCTTCCCCGCGTAACCGTAAGGAAGTTTTACTCCTACGAGGCAGGTGAAAAACTGCTCGATCTCCTCCTGACTTAGAGTGAAGCACGCGGGAGGGTAGTCATTTCCGGTCTTCTTGGCCTTTTTGCCTTTGCGACGACTTTCTGTGTCCTGCTTCGCCTCATCATCATCATCATCATCATCATCATCATCATCATCATCATCATCATCATCAT
>NW_021246995.1:0-1256 GCF_002162155.2 Triticum dicoccoides | reverse complement strand
CATACACCTGCAATTAGACAAAACACAAAAGTGTGTGAAGTATTTTTGTTCTGGATAACATAAATAGATTATCGAATAGTTTGCACTAGAAATCACCTGACAAATATGCATATATGCAATATTTTTTGTCATATCCAAGGTAGTCATGTCCTCATCAGCAAAAGAGATTGAAACACTAAAGGTAGCTCGTGAGAAGTGTTAGTTTTTGGTTCTCCATCCTTGCACACAAGGACAAAGTGCATCACACTCGATGGGTTCTCACACACTTCTCTCATCTCACTTTTGGTGACAAATAGGATGAGGTTTTTCTCTCTAGGCGAAGAGGCGCTCGAATTTGGCTTGTGGCTCTCACTCACTTTTGGGTGGGTCACTTTCTCAATCTTCTCTCCATGATTGGTGGTTTGCTTGTCGGCTATTACTTGACTAGGAGACATAGGTCATAGCACATATTCCTTCCCTTTCATCTTGAAGCTATAGTGATTGGTACGCCCGTTGTGGATGACACCACGGTCGAATTGCCATGGTCGACCTAGAAGGAGGTGGCAAACGGTCATTGGGACCACATCACACTCCAAAGTGTCCTCGTATGCACCAATTTTGAAGGAGACTTGGACCGTATGCTCAACTCGAATAGTGCCGGAGTCACTTAGCCATTGAACCTTGTAGGGGTGCGGGTGCTTCCTCTTGACCAATTGAAGCTTGGAGCATAGTTCTTCACTTGCCAACTTGTGGCAACTACCTCCATCGATGATGACCTTGACGGATCGTCCATTGATGCTGGCCTTTGTGTGGAAGATGTGGCATCGTTGGTCTTCTTCTTGTTGATGTTGAAGAGTCAAGACTTTGGAGACAACGAGAGCGGGGCTCGAATCCTCATCACAAAAGACTTGATTATCTTCATCCTCGTTCATGCGCCGGTGCATGGACACTTGCTCAAGGGCTTCCATCTCCTCTTCACTCATGGAGTCATATGTACCATCGTCGTTGAGGATCATGGTGCGCTTGTTCATACATTGGAAGGACTTGTGGCCTCGGCCGCCGCAAGTGAAACACTTGAAGGAGCTTGTTTTGACTGTCTCATCGGTCGGAGTAGATGATGAAGCACGCGGCTTGAAGTTGCTTGTAGTAGGAGGAAGACGACTTGAACTTGACGAAGTTTTCTTATAACTTGACTTGTCGTCATTGCTTGGAGAAGGCTTGGTTTATGTAGATGTTGGAGAAGTCGTTGAAGCTTGGATGTTGGAGAAACCGTAGAT
>NW_021246994.1:0-1194 GCF_002162155.2 Triticum dicoccoides | reverse complement strand
TACTCCACAGGGAATTGAAGTTGATAAAGCCAAGATTGAAGCTATTGAGAGTTGGCCGCAGCCCAAAACGGTCACACAAGTGAGGAGTTTTCTTGGCCTCGCTGGATTCTATAGGCGTTTTGTGAGAGATTTCAGCACCATTGCTGCACCTCTCAATGAGCTTACAAAGAAAGATGTGCCTTTTCTTTGGGGTACCGCACAGGAAGAAGCCTTCACGGTATTGAAAGATAAGTTGACACATGCTCCTTTACTCCAACTTCCTGATTTTAATAAGACTTTTGAGCTTGAATGTGATGCTAGTGGAATTGGATTAGGAGGTGTGTTATTACAAGATGGCAAACCTGTTGCATACTTTTCTGAAAAATTGAGTGGGCCTAGTCTGAATTATTCTACTTATGATAAAGAATTATATGCTCTTGTCGGACTTTAGAAACATGGCAACATTATTTATGGCCCAAAGAATTTGTTATACATTCTGATCATGAATCTTTGAAACATATTAAAAGTCAAGCTAAACTGAATCGTAGACATGCTAAATGGGTTGAATTCATTGAGACTTTCCCTTATGTCATTAAACACAAGAAGGGAAAAGAAAATGTTATTGCTGATGCATTGTCTCGTCGCTATACTATGCTTTCACAACTTGACTTCAAAATATTTGGTTTGGAGACCATCAAAGATCAATATGTGCATGATGCTGATTTTAAAGATGTAATGCAGAATTGTAAATAGGAAGAATGTGGAACAAGTTTGTTGTTAACGATGGATTTGTGTTTCGTGCTAACAAGCTATGCGTTCCAGCTAGCTCCGTTCGTCTTTTGTTGTTGCAGGAGGCGCATGGAGGAGGATTAATGGGACACTTTGGCGTGAAGAAGACGGAGGACGTACTTGCTACACATTTCTTTTGGCCAAAGATGAGACGGGATGTTGAGCGTTTTATTGCTCGCTGCACTACATGTCAAAAAGCTAAGTCACGACTCAATCCTCATGGTTTATATATGCCTTTGCCTGTACCTAGTGTTCCTTGGGAGGATATATCTATGGACTTTGTTTTAGGTTTACCTCGAACAAAGAAGGGGAGGGATAGCATATTTGTTGTCGTGGATAGATTCTCGAAAATGGCACACTTTATACCATGTCATAAAAGCGATGATGCTGTTAATGTTGCTGATTTGTTCTTTCGTGAAATTATTC
>NW_021246993.1:0-973 GCF_002162155.2 Triticum dicoccoides | reverse complement strand
TTTTAGTAGTTTCCATTTACTTGTCTATGAACTGTATAGGCAACCAAGTAGTCCTTTACCGCGGACGCGGCTATTCGAATAGATCATGTTAACCCTGCAGGGGTGTACTCCTTCATACACGCTCTCACCACTTACCGTCGTTTACACGACATGTACTCGGCAACCTTCAAGCGGAAGCCCAACATGGGTGTCGGCCACGACCTACCTAATCACCTAAGCCTCCGGTCCAGGTTCATCGCCTATCCAGGTTCCATCCGCAGGGAGTCCGGCCGAGGTTTCCCATACGGCCCCGAACGATGTGAACAGGGTTCCCGAGATACCTAACGGGTATTCGGTACACCGTGCCACGTACCTACCGCATCACAGCCCACCCCTACGGTCAGCGCTGTCAACGGCCTCCAGTAGGCTACAAACACCAGAAACTACTTGCAACTCCTGGACAGAGAACTAGGGTGAATAAGAAGTCGAGAGGGTCCATTGGTTTCGGGCCCAATGCATGGTAGTAGCTGGTTCTTAAATCACACATACATATCTCAGTGCTTAAGGTCGGCTTCAATGAAACAACCCACCATGTACTCCTACATGGCCTCTCATCGATACCTTTACCAAATCGTGTTCACCACACCACTCCCATTACCGACATAATCATTTCACTCTAGCCCATCACCCAGATGAACCAGACCTGACACGACTCTAAGCATAGCAGGCATAGCAAGGTAGGAACAACACATACATATGGCTCAATCAACTCCTACACATGCTAGTGGGTTTCATCTAGTTACTGTGGCAATGACAGGTCATGCAGAGGAAGTGGGTTCAACTACCGTAGCACACAGCAGTTTGAAATGCGTTGTCTTAATGCAGTAAAAGAGAGCAGGAGCGAGAACATGGGATTGTATCGATATGATCAAATGGTTGGTTGCTTGCCTGATGGTTCGATGCACTGATACGGTTCTTCGTTAGGGTAATCACG
>NW_021246992.1:0-1114 GCF_002162155.2 Triticum dicoccoides | reverse complement strand
CTCAGTCCTACTCCATTGATCCCCACTGGTACATGGACTCTGGGGCGACAGAGCACCTGACCAGTGAGATGGGGAAGCTTCACACTCGTGAACCCTACCATGGCTCCGACAAGATCCACACCGCCAATGGAGCAGGTATGCACATCTCTCATATTGGTCAAGCATCACTTCTCACTAGACATGCCAATAGGAGTCTTCAACTTCGCAATGTTCTTCGAGTTCCATCTGTGACACGTAATCTTCTTTCAGTTCCTAAACTCACTCGTGATAATAATGTGCTTTGTGAATTTCATCCTTTTGATCTTTTTATTAAGGATCGGGGCACGAGGGACATTCTTCTTAGTGGGCGGCTCTGCCAAGGTCTCTATCGTCTGGACCATCCTGGCGTCGCTCGCGTCTTCAGTGGAGTTCGGGTATCTCCGTCACAGTGGCATGCTCGTCTTGGTCACCCGGCCACACCTATTGTCCGGCATGTTTTGCGTCGTCATGAGCTTCCTAGTGTGTCTAGTAATAAAGATGTAGCAGTGTGTGATGCTTGTCAGCAGGGGAAGAGTCATCAACTTCCTTTTTCGGAGTCCAGTCGTGAGGTGAAACATCCTTTAGAACTTGTGTTTTCAGATGTATGAGGTCCTGCTCAGACTTCTGTTAGTGGTCATAATTACTATATCAGTTTTGTTGATGCTTACAGCCGCTTTACCTGGCTTTATCTTATCAAACGTAAATCTGATGTGTTTGACATTTTTGTTCAGTTCCAAAAACATGTTGAACGCCTTCTCAAGCACAAAATTGTTCATGTTCAGTCGGACTGGGGTGGCGAGTATCGCAACCTCAACTCCTTCTTTCAGTCGCTTGGGATCACTCACCGTTTAGCATGTCCACATACACATCAGCAGAATGGTTCAGTAGAACGTAAGCATCGTCACATTGTTGAAGCTGGTCTGACTCTTTTGGCCCATGCATCTGTTCCGTTTCGTTTTTGGAGTGATGCTTTCACCACTGCATGTTTTCTCATCAATCGTACTCCCACTCGTGTTTTGAATATGAAGACTCCCATTGAAGTTCTCCTTAATGAACAACCGGACTACACCTTTCTCAAGGTGTTTGGGTGTGCTTG
>NW_021246991.1:0-1641 GCF_002162155.2 Triticum dicoccoides | reverse complement strand
TATTTCAGAAAACACATTACATTCAGTCAATTGAAATACTATATTTCACTTGTTTCAAAAAGTGATTTTACTCGTTACAAAAGATAGATTCCGCTCATTTCACTAGTTTCAGAAAACACATTACACTCACAATATACATAAATAAATAAGGATTTTTCACAAAAATAATATTTCAATTAAAAAACTATTTCACTCATATAAAAAATATCATTCAAACACATATTTCTCTGCAGTAATTAAAATCTATGAAATTAGTGAAATTAGATTTTTGAACTAAGTGAGATCTATGAAAATAGCTACTTTTTGAAATGTGTGAAACATGTTATTTTTAAATCTGACTGACATAAGCAGTTTCACACAGAGTGAAATAACATGTTTCATATGTTCCATATATAGAGTGAAATAAATTTCGAACACTGAAATAAGCAGTTTCGCACAGAATATATAGTGAAATAAGTTAACTGAAATGTTGAAAATTAAATGTATTTGAAATCTATCCAAAATTGATCTTGTTCTAAAGGTCTTGACACCCGGAGATCAAATATATAAAATATTTCACATACGTAATTTTGGTTTAAAAGATATTAACGGTTGAAAATGTCAAATGAAATTTAAATGGGTACCTTTGTTATGGGGGCCAGAGGAGGAGAGTATGTCTGAACCATGCATGCATCGTACTGACAAAAAGTGCTGACAAGAGTTGACAAAACATTTTATACATGATGATGTTCAACAGAATACAAAGAAATACTAGTATGCATGTAGACAGCGTGCACCAATCTCCAAGAATTGAAGGATGAATTTAGCACCGATACATCCCTGCACCGGTAAAAAGAGGTTTGCGCATGGGATACCAGGTAGAGACGACAATTCGCTCCCTAAACTAACGAAGCGGCGGAGTAGCCTCCGACATGCTACGGGCCGATTGTACAAGAGAGTATAGATACCATCGATCTTTCATTTCCTCAAGTCAATACTCTCACCGTACCAAAAATATAAGACATTTTTTAGACTATATTAGCCTATAAAAACACCTTATATGTTAAAACAAAGTAGGTATTATATAGTCAGACACATACATATGTTCTATAAACATATGGATAAACATGTATCATATGTGAAAGTCCGTCTTTCGCCGGGACGATCTTGGCACGGGTGGCCTCCTCCGGCCCAGATGGGATCCGGGTTCCCCCGGCCGGGCATGGTGCTCACCGGCCGGTCTGCCATGGCAGCCGGCGTGCCATCCTTGCTGTGCCCCTCTCCTCCCGACCCCCCACTACCCTCACACCCTGCTCAGCTCCAGGTCTGCCTTCCGATGAGGCGGACGTGGAGGCGTTGGGTTGTGCCCAGCGGCGGTTGCTTCCTGCAGTGCGCCGGTCGAGGATTTTGGTTGCGTGTGAGCTTCACCACCCACCCCGCACGGCCCCCCTCCCCCTAGCAGGGGCGGCTTCGGCCCGGTGGCAATGGACCTGCGCTCCTTCCTGTGTCCATGGTCGGCCGGCGCGGCTTCGAATCCGGCACACCATGGGGGTTGCGCTCTTTCCGACACCTTTGGCTCGTTGGCTCCTCGGCACCTCCGCACCATCACCCTGCTGGTGTCCTTGGTTGGCCGTCCACCCCGGCACATCTCTGTTCTTGGCA
>NW_021246990.1:0-1345 GCF_002162155.2 Triticum dicoccoides | reverse complement strand
GACCTGACTAACCGAACAAGTCTCTAGTCCAGGTTTATCGCCTATTCGGGTTCCATCCGCAAGGAGATCCGGCCGGGGTGTCGCTTACGGCCCCAAACGATGTGTGCAGGGTTCCCAAGCCCACCAACCGGGTGCCACTTGGTACACCGGGCCACTGTGCCTAGTCTGTCCCAAGCCCACCTGTACCGGGTGCCACTTGGTAGACTACTAACACTACCTACAAACACCAGAAACTAGTTGCAACTCCTGGACAGAGATCAAGTTGATTAATAAGCCGAGAGGGGCACTTAAGCATTCCAATGTGTGGTAGTAGCTGGTCATGGATCACAAACACAGAACTCAGTTCCTGAGGACGGCTTCAATGAGACAACCCACCATGTACTCCTACATGGCCTCTCACCGCTACCTTTACCAAATCGTGTTCACACACGGTAGGACATGTTCACACGCCTCTGATTCATCCCGGATGAATCAGACCTGACTCGACTCTAAGCAGTAGCAGGCATGACAAACAAGCATGAATGAGTAGGCACAACAGGGCTCAAACAACTCCTACTCATGCTAGTGGGTTTCATCTATTTACTGTGGCAATGACAGGTCATGCAAAGGATAAAGGGGTTCAGCTACCGCAGCAAGTAACATATGAATCGATGTTGTCCTAATGCAGTAAAAGAGAGCAGGAGCGAGAGAGTAGGATTGTATCGGAATGAACAAGGGGGTTTTGCTTGCCTGGCACTTCTGAAGATAACATTGAGTCTTCATCAGTGTCAACGATCACATCATCGGTATCACGTCTATCGAGAGGGGACAAATACCGGCAATACAGAAAGGAACACAATCAATGCAATGCACAATATGATGCATGCTCATGACATGGCAATATGAATGTGTTTTGAGCTAATGCAACTAGCAACAGATTAAATGAAGTTGGTTTGAATATAAGATTCAAATTCAAACTCCATATGTGATTATTCAAATGCCATTTAATTGATTTGTGCTAAACAGCAGCTATAAGTTGTTCTAACATGCATGAAAATGGTACAGATGGATTCCTTGAATTTTTCTGATAATTTTTCATATATAAATTATTTAATTTGGAGTTACGGTTAATTTACTATGAATTATAGAAGTTTTAGGCATTTTCTGGAATTAATAAATCATTTAATAATTATTTAAATTCCAGAAACATTTACTGCGTCAGCAGTGCGTCACCGTGACGTCAGCAAGTCAACAGGGGTCGGCCAGGGTCAAACCTGACGTGTGGGGTCCACACGTCAGTGTCTCAGTCAACTAACCAGGTTAGTTAGCCCTAACTAACTTAGTTAGCCGGGCGGGGCCCGCATGT
>NW_021246989.1:0-587 GCF_002162155.2 Triticum dicoccoides | reverse complement strand
CTTCGTTGTAGATTTCAACTCGAGGAGCATTGTGGAGAAGATCACTCGGCAAGACTGCTTCAGCTCCATAGACCAAGAAGAATGGAGTTCTTCCGGTCGACCGATTAGGCGTGGTCCGCAGTCCCCAGAGTACAGATGGAAGTTCGTCGACCCAAGCTCCAGCCGCGTGTTTGAGATCACGCATCAGTCGAGGCTTTAGTCCCTTGAGAATCAGTCCATTAGCTCGCTCTGCTTGTCCATTCGACTGCGGATGGGCGACTGATGCGTAGTCGACCCGTGTGCCTTGGGAGTCGCAGAAAGCTCTGAATTCCTCTGAGTCAAAGTTCGACCCATTATCCCTAATGATGCTGTGCGGGACTCCATATCTGAATATTAGTTCCCTGATGAAGCTAACAGCAGTACCGGTGTCAAGGCTCTTGATTGGTTTAGCCTCGATCCACTTGGTGAACTTGTCGACTGCCACCAGTACATGCGTGAAGCCACTTCGTCCTGTTCTCAAAGGACCGATCATGTCCAGCCCCCAAACTGCAAAAGGCCAGACGAGTGGGATGGTCTTCAAAGCTGACGCAGGCTTGTGCGACATATTC
>NW_021246988.1:0-388 GCF_002162155.2 Triticum dicoccoides | reverse complement strand
AACCAAGCGTAGACGAACGAATCCTCACGATCGCAACGAAACAGGAACTAACGAGAAGGAGCACAACCGGAAAGAAGCAAACAACAAGGTAAACACACAACACATAAACATGACATGATGCACAACCAAGCATGATGCATGACAAGGCTACATGCAGCTACTCATGGCAAGAGAGGATGCATACAAGAGCAACACATTAAAGCAAGTTTAAATGAGGCCGGAAACAACATATAACAAATCCGGTAAGTCCTCATATGCAAATTTCAAAATTGGTCCAGATCTGAATAAACCTTATGTTCAAGTTGTTAAACAGCAAGTTAAGATGCACCAAGATGATCTACACGAAATTCTAGTCAAGTTACATATAAAGTTCATTAGGTTCGGAGCT
>NW_021246987.1:0-732 GCF_002162155.2 Triticum dicoccoides | reverse complement strand
AACCGCGCCCGTTAGCATGTTTCCTCGATTAAAGACGAGTCCCGAACGGTTACGGGGAGGGCTCTTGGTATTCAACCCCCTATAAAGAGACCAAGGCCTTACTGTTGGGGAACGTAGTAATTTCAAAATTTTCCTACGCACAGGCAAGATCATGGTGATGCATAGCAATGACAGGGGAGAGTGTTGTCTACGTACCCTCGTAGACCGAAGCGGAAGCGTTGATGCAACGTAGAGGAAGTAGTCGTACGTCTTCCCCGTCCAACCGATCCAAGCACCATTACTCCGTCACCTCCGAGTTCTTGACACACGTACAGCTCGATGACGCACCCCGGGCTCTGATCCAGCAAAGCTTCGGGGAGGAGTTTCTTCAGCACGACGGCGTGGTGACGATCTTGATGTTTAACCGTCACAGGGCTTCGCCTAAGCACCGCTACAATATGATCGAGGTGTAATATCGTGGAGGGGGGCACCGCACACGGCTAAGGAATGATCACGAAGATCAACTTGTGTGTCCTAGGGTGCCCCCTTGCCCCCGTATATAAAGGAGCCAAGGGGGGTGCGGCCGGCCCTAGTAGGAGGCGCGCAGGAGGAGTCCTACTCCTACCGGGAGTAGGACTCCCCTCCCTTTCCTTGTCCAAGTAGGAGAGGGGGAAGGAAGGGAGAGAGGAGAGGAAGGAAAGGGGGGCGCCGCCCCTCCCTCCTTGTCCAATTCGGACTAGGGGGAGAGGGGGC
>NW_021246986.1:0-1206 GCF_002162155.2 Triticum dicoccoides | reverse complement strand
TTTTTTTTTAAACTGTTCCGCGCTCGGAAAAAAAAACAAAACGAGATCTAAACGATCTCCAAATCTAATAAAGTAAATTTTCTCCGACTCCTAAAAATGAGCCGAACAAAATGAACTTTTCTCCGGACCTAAAAAGCAAATTTTGAAAACGCACAATTTTCCCTATCCGAATAAAATGCAAATAAAACTCCGGCAAACAAAATTTGATCTATTTATTAAATCTTCATTTTCCTAAATTTGGGAAAGTCATATTATTCCCTCTCTATTTTTTTTTGATAACGGAAAAATAATTGAAGATGAAATAAATAAATCAAATGACCCTCTTTTCAATTCGAGAAAACTCTCAAATATGAAAATAACGAAATCTCCAACTCTCTCCAAGGGTCCTTGAGTTGCGTGAAATTTCTAGGATCGACCAAAATGCAAGAAAATAAAATATGCATGATGATCTATTCCAAATTGAAAATAAATTCAAAGGGGCTTTGAATTTAATTCTTTGAAACTCCCAACTCATACTTCATATAATTTGAAGAAGTCATTTTATCTTCTCTCGTGAAAATCATTGAGTCGCATAAGGTTTCAGAATTGGAATATTTCCAAATGAAATTCAATTATTTTTCAAACACCCTTTTCATTTTTAAATGGAAGAAGTCATGTCATCTTCTCTCTAGGGTTTTGTGTTTTGAAAAGCATTTGAATTCATGGAGATCAGAAAGCAAATATGAAAGTTTGGGAAAGTCCTTTTATTCCCTCTCATTTAACTTTCAAAAAGTTTCGAATTCACTCACTTTCAGTCAATCAATCAAGGAATCAATCAAATCTATCTATTTGTTTATAACATTCCAAAATTTAGAATTTTGGGATGTTACAAACTACCACCCTTAAAATGAATCTCGTCCTCGAGATTCGGAGAGGCTAGAAAGAATAGGTTAGGGTTTGGGGTCTTCTCAAAGTCCATCGATCATCTCCGAGGTCTCGGGTGCTACCACCCTTAGAAACATTGTTACGGTTCCATCAAAACTCATATACTCCATCCTTATCGTTGACAGTGTCAGTCTTCTCAGATATTAAGGATAATCCCTTCTCTGGCTCTTCCGGTAGTGGCATAACCTTTTCCTCAATTCCTTTGTCCTTTCATCTTGGTAAGGTTATCCCGAAACTGGGTCTTCATAGCTGACGGGTCTGACGCCAATGCTAAACAACTAT
>NW_021246985.1:0-834 GCF_002162155.2 Triticum dicoccoides | reverse complement strand
CTTAATTAAGACATGCAAACGTGTGTGCATGCAGATATCACTGGATCTTGTTAATCATTAAAGTTGATGAAGGAACAGTTGAAGTACTAGACTCGCTACTTAAGAAAGCAAGTGACTACACCATCGTGAACGGGATAGTCAACAGGTAATTTCAATCATTATTAACTATATCTCGGCCTATTTAATTAGTTCGTCATTTCTTGATAACAACTATTTAATAACCCATTTATTCATTTTCTTTGTCGCCGGGCAGGGCTTGGGCAAAGTTCATCAGGGTCACTCCAGGCCCATGGAAACAAAGTCTGAAATGGTATCGACCAAAGGTAAGTAATTAAGTAGTACTAGCTAGATGCCATGTCTTTAATTATCATGCTTGATTAATTATTATCTGATCAAAATTCCATTCTCGTAAAGGCCCTGAAGCAGGCGCCGGGGAATGATCTATGTGCATACTACGTTTGCGAGAACATTTGCATGATGGCGTCCGAAAGGAGCAAATCTCAAAGAGAGGAGTGGGTACGATATCGATTGTCAAAACACTATTCACAATTTTTACACCATTATCGATATGTAGTCACACAACTAATACACATGCATATTGATCTCCTTCTTAACAGTTCAAAGAGGTGCGGGACAAGCTCCTAGCACAGGACCGCATAGAAGCAATTCAAGAGGAAATAGCGGGATTTTTGCTCGACCAGGTCATAGATCCCAAAGGAGAATATTATTACCCGCTACCGCCCCCATGAACCACTTCCAATTGTTATCGTTCTCCGAAGGCATCAATTAGCTAGGCTAATGCCACTGGCTCTGAAGGCACCTAGGAGAAATTGT
>NW_021246984.1:0-1187 GCF_002162155.2 Triticum dicoccoides | reverse complement strand
CATATTATAGTTCATCACAAAGCTCTTGTAGCTTGGTGGCAGTGATTGGAGAATTCTGTCAATGACGCTATCATCCGGAAGATTAACTCCCAGTTGAATCAAGTGATTATTATACCCAGACATTTTGAGTATATGCTCACTAACAGAACTATTCTCCTCCATCTTGCAGCTATAGAACTTATTGGAGACTTCATATCTCTCAATCCGGGCATTTGCTTGAAATATTAACTTCAACTCCTGGAACATCTCATATGCTCCATGACGTTCAAAACGTCGTTAAAGACCCGGTTCCAAGCTGTAAAGCATGGCACACTGAACTATAGAGTAGTCATCAGCTTTGCTCTGCCAGACGTTCTTAACGTCCTCAGTTGCATCAGCAGTAGGCCTGGCACCCAGCGGTGCTTCCAGGACGTAACTTTTCTGTGCAGCAATGAGGATGATCCTCAGGTTACGGACCCAGTCCGTGTAATTGCTACCATCATCTTTTAACTTTGCTTTCTCAAGGAACGCATTAAAATTCAACGGAACAACAGCACGAGCCATCTATCTACAATCAAACATAGACAAGCAAAATACTATCAGGTACTAAGTTCATGATAAATTTAAGTTCAATTTAATCATATTACTTAAGAACTCCCACTTAGACAGACATCTCTCTAGTCATCTAAGTGATCACGTGATCCAAATCAACCAAACCATAACCGATCATCACGTGAGATGGAGTAGTTTTCAATGGTGAACATCACTATGTTGATCATATCTACTATACGATTCACGCTCGACCTTTCGGTCTCCGTGTTCCGAGGCCATATCTGCATATGCTAGGCTCGTCAAGTTTAACCTGAGTATTCTGCGTGTGCAAAACTGGCTTGCACCTGTTGTAGATGAACGTAGAGCTTATCACACCCGATCATCACGTGGTGTCTGGGGACGACGAACTTTGGCAATGGTGCATACTCAGGGAGAACACTTCTTGATAATTTTAGTGAGAGATCATCTTAAAATGCTACCGTCAATCAAAGCAAGATAAGATGCATAAAGGATAAACATCACATGCAATCAATATAAGTGATATGATATGGCCATCATCATCTTGTGCTTGTGATCTCCATCTTCGAAGCACCGTCATGATCACCATCGTCACCGGCGCGACACCTTGATCTTCATCGTAGCATCGTTGTCGTTAC
>NW_021246983.1:0-430 GCF_002162155.2 Triticum dicoccoides | reverse complement strand
TCCTTAAGTCCTTGTCACTTCCTTCTTCAATAAAATCCGGGTCAATAGGCCAGCTTCATAATCAATTTGCTGACATTGGTTTGTCACAGAGAAATATTGTGAAGAATAACTCCTTTGACTCAGCTCCCAATGCTTAACAAAAATATTGGTCTTTGAAATACTCATCTGATCTTCAGCCGGATTAAGAATGTAGAACTTGCCGGTTTAAGAATGTAGAATCTTGCCGGTTTAAGAATGTAGAATCTTGCCGGTT
The DNA here is from genome assembly GCF_002162155.2 of Triticum dicoccoides. Classification (NCBI taxonomy): domain Eukaryota; kingdom Viridiplantae; phylum Streptophyta; class Magnoliopsida; order Poales; family Poaceae; genus Triticum; species Triticum dicoccoides. The sequence continues at coordinate 177 of NW_021246983.1, read as the reverse complement.
TACAAATATTGATGGTACTGGATCATAACTGTATGTTAACATCCGTTTTTGAAAATATACCTCTTATATGCCTATCACTTGTAGCCCCCAAGTCTTAAGAAGGCAACATAGTAACAACTTAAGATTTGCTTCAATATGAATGTCACGAGCTTTGAAGAAATCTAGGTTGTTCATCTC
>NW_021246982.1:0-1187 GCF_002162155.2 Triticum dicoccoides | reverse complement strand
ATGTGATCCCGTTATCAACGACATCCAATGTCCATGGTCAGGAAACCATAACCATCTATTGATCAACGAGCTAGTCAACTAGAGGCTTACTAGGGACATTGTGTTGTCTATGTATCCACACATGTATCTGAGTTTCCTATCAATACAATTCTAGCATGGATAATAAACGATTATCATGAACAAGGAAATATAATAATAACTAATTTATTATTGCCTCTAGGGCATATTTCCAACAGTCTCCCACTTGCACTAGAGTCAATAATCTAGTTCACATCGTCATGTGATTAACACTCACAGGTCACATCGCCATGTGACCAACATCCAAGAGTTTACTAGTGTCACTAAACTAGTTCACATCATCATGTGATTAAGACTCAATGAGTTCTGGGTTTGATCATGTTTTGCTTGTGAGAGAGGTTTTAGTCAACGGGTCTGCAACATTCAGATCCGTATGTACTTCGCAAATTTCTTATGTCATCTTGTAGATGCAACTACTACGCTACATTTGGAGCTATTCCAAATAACTGTTCTACTATACGAATCCAGTTTACTACTCAGAATAATCTGGATTAGTTTCAAAGTTTGCATCGGCGTAACCCTTTACGACGAACTCTTTTACCACCTCCATAATCGAGAAAATTCCTTTGTCCACTAGTTACTAAGGATAACTTTGACCACTGTCTTGTGATCCATTCTTGGATCACTCTTGTACCCCTTGACTGACTCATGGCAAGGCACATTTCAGGTGCGGTACACAGCATAGCATACTGTAGGGCCTATGTCTTAAGCATAGGGGACGACCTTCATCCTTTCTCTCTATTCTGCCGTGGTCGAGCTTTAAGTCTTAACTTCATACCTTACATCTCAGGCAAGAACTCCTTCTTTGACTGATCCATCTTGAACACCTTCAAGATCATGTCAAGGTATGTGCTCATTTGAAAGTACTATTAAGCGTTTTGATCTATCCTTATAGATCTTAATGCTCAACACTCAAGTAGCCTAATCCAGGTTTTCCATTGAAAAACACTTTTCAAATAACCCTATATGCTTTCCAGAAATTCTACATCATTTCTGATCCATAATATGTCAACAACATATACTCATCAGAAATTCTATAGTGCTCCCACTCACTTCTTTGGAAATACAAGTTTCTCATAAACTTTGTATAAACCCAAAATCTTTGATCA
>NW_021246981.1:0-1130 GCF_002162155.2 Triticum dicoccoides | reverse complement strand
GTTCATGGGTTAGGCATTAGAGACAACCACATTCACTTTAAATAGGGCACCACATAATTCCGTTGAGACGACACCGTTTGGAGAAACCTAAGTTGTCGTTTCTTAAAGGTTTGGGGCTGCGACGCTTATGTGAAAAAGTTTCAGGATTAAGCTCGAACCCAAAGCGGATAAAATGCATCTTCATAGGACACCCAAAACAGTTGGGTATACCTCCTAATTCAGATCCGAAAGCAATATGGATTGTTTCTAGAATCGGGTCCTTTCTCGAGGAAAGGTTTCTCTCGAAAGAGTTGAGTGGGAGGATGGTGGAGACTTGATGAGGTTATTGAACCGTCTCTTCAACTAGTGTGTGGCAGGGCACAGGAAGTTGTTCCTGTGGCACCTACACCAATTGAAGTGGAAGCTTATGATATTGATCATGAAACTTCGGATCAAGTCACTACCAAACCTCGTGGGATGACAAGGATGCGTACTACTTCAGAGTGGTACGTAATCCTGTCTCGAAGGTCATGTTACTAGACAACAATGAACCTACGAGCTATGGAGAAGCGATGGTGGGCCCGAATTCCGACAAATGGTTAGAAGCCATGAAATCCGAGATAGTATCCATATATCAGAACAAAGCATGGACTTTGATGGACTTGCCCGATGATCGGCAATCCATTGAGATAAATGGATCTTTTAAGAAGAAGATGGACGTGGATGGAAATGTCACCATCCATGAAGCTCGACTTGTGGCGAAGAGTTTTTCACAAGTTCAAGGAGTTGACTACGATGAGATTTTCTCATCCGTAGCGATGCTTAAGTCCGTCGGAATCATGTTAGCATTAGCTTCATTTATGAAATCTGGCAGATGGATGTCAAGACAAGTTTCCTTACTAGTTTTCGTAAGGAAAGGTTGTATGCAATACAATCAGAAAAGTTTTGTCGATCCTAAGGATGCTAAAAGGTATGCTAGCTCCAGCGATCCTTTTAAGGACTGGAGTAAGCATCTCGGAGTTGGAATGTACGCTTTGATGAGATGATCAAAGATTTTGGATTTATACAAAGTTTATAAGAAACTTGTATTTCCAAAGAAGTGAGTGGGAGCACTATAGAATTTCTGATGAGTATATGTTGTTGACATATTG
>NW_021246980.1:0-386 GCF_002162155.2 Triticum dicoccoides | reverse complement strand
AACACCAAGAACTCCAAGATCTATATCCAAGGGGTTCCCCTCACAAAAAGGAGAAAGTGATTGGTGGAAATGTGGATCTAGATCTCCTCTCTCTTTTCCCTCAAAAACTAGCAAGAACCCATGGAGGGATTGAGAGTTAGCAAGCTCAAAGAAGTTCAACAATGGGGGAAGAACACGAGCTAAAAGGATAAGGTTCATTGGGGAAGAAGACCCCCTTTTATAGGTGGGGAAAAATCCAACCGTTATGCTCACAGCCAGCACAGAGCGGTACTACCGCTCCAAGGAGCGGTACTACCGCTAGGGCGGAAGTACCCCTTTGAAAAACAACAGCGAGGAGGCAAAAGGCCAGAAGAACCGCCGGAGCGGTACTACCGCTCGTCCTCACG
>NW_021246979.1:0-899 GCF_002162155.2 Triticum dicoccoides | reverse complement strand
GTGGTGGAAATTGATGGATGGGTGGTGGACAGCGGAAGAGATAATGATGCAGCGGTGGCGTGACTAATGTGAACAAAACTCGAAACTCTAAACGAACTAGACACTAAGACCAGCAACTCGACACGACGATGCAACCGATAATTCAACTATGCAAGCAATGAAAAGAAAATTGCAAAGGCTCAGACTGGCTTGGACCAAGGATGAATAGATCTAACTCTTTTTTGTGGCTTTTTCTTGGACAATAGGTAAGAAAATAAATCTAATCTAGGAAAACTGGAAATTCTCACCGAGCAACCTGAAAACTGATACCACTTGATAGAGGCGGGGTGTCCCGATCTTTCGATGAGATGGTAACTATCGATTTGGTGGAGACGACTTTGACGATCCGACTACAAACGTGCACGACGTTGCGCCTTAGCAATCGCTAAACCAATCTCCTGAGGTTACTGATGATGCCGGAAGCACGGTCAGCCTGACCATGAAGGTCTATTCCTGCAAGCAATCGAAGAACGAGCAAGAATATGATAAAGCAATCTGAATATTGCAAATATATATGAGGTATTGATAATGGTGGGGATCCGGAAGCGGTCTTGGTCTGGTCGTTGGACACAAACGAAGTACACGAAGTTGCAATGGCTAACTTTTAACTAAACAAATCCCAAGGAAAAGCTACTAGATGGATCTACTTATATAGGAGCAAGGGGTGGCGGCCAAGGAGGTGGGAGGACGTCCCAAGGCAGCCTAAAACTAAATCTAGGTCGTACAAGGCCAATGGGCCCAAGTGGAGGTGATGTAACACCTTTGGACTTGTAGTTTGACTCGGATTCTGCTGCAGCATCAGATTGTTTCGTCCACAACTCAACGCTCCGGACGAATTTGAAGGTGATTCCAATTGGGTT
>NW_021246978.1:0-522 GCF_002162155.2 Triticum dicoccoides | reverse complement strand
CCCCCCCCCCCGCCTACACCAACCGGACTTTGTCTGGCGGCAGGAGGGGAGGAGAGGCGATGAAGGGGAGGGAAGCGACATAAGCTAGAGCGGGCGAGACGAGTTCTCGATCAACCCGGATACCAGACGAAAAAATTTACACTTATGTTGGTGCTAGCGAAATGAGTACATCGAATGTTTTAGTTCCTTGTGCATATATGAACGTGGCATTTTTTTATTTTTTTGGGGCAGTGTAGCATTTGATTTCAGCTCTAAAAAAGAGCACATGCATTTTCACCGCTCAGTCAAAAGAAAAGGATATCGCGAGCCGCACGTACGCCAAGAGCCCCGGAAAAGTAGGATCGCTCCAGGCGATCGAGGGAGGCGACGAGGGTTTCTTGCACGTCGCCGGTGACGCTGCCGGTTCCCTCTCTCTCCGTCGGCCGCTCCGGCGGCGGGAGGGAGGGGGAACCTCGGGTCTGTTTGCTAGGTGGGTGTGTGGTAGGGTTAGGGTTGAGGGAGGCGCTGCAGAGGCCGTTGCGG
>NW_021246977.1:0-583 GCF_002162155.2 Triticum dicoccoides | reverse complement strand
ATACTAAACGATCAAGTGCTAGGCTAACGGAATGGGTCATGTCAATCACATCATTCTCCTAATGATGTGATCCCATTAATCAAATGACAACACATGTCTATGGTTAGTAAACATAACCATCTTTGATTAATGAGCTAGTCAAGTAGAGGCATACTAGTGACTATATGTTTGTCTATGTATTCACACATGTATCATTTTTCCTGTTAATACAATTCTAGCATGAATAATAAACATTTATCATGAAATAAGGAAATAAATAATAACTTTATTATTGTCTCTAGGGCATATTTCCTTCAGTCTCCCACTTGCACTAGAGTCAATAATCTAGTTCACATTGCTATGTGATTTAACACCAATATTCACATCTGCATGTGATTAATACCCATAGTTCACATCATCATGTGATCAACACCCAAAGGGTTTACTAGAGTCAATAATCTAGTTCACATCGCTATGTGATTAACACCCAAAAGAGTACTAAGGTATGATCATGTTTTGCTCATGAGAGAAGCTTAGTCAACGGGTCTGTCATATTCAGAGCCGTATGTATTTCGCAAATATTCTATGTCCACAATGCTCTGCA
>NW_021246976.1:0-421 GCF_002162155.2 Triticum dicoccoides | reverse complement strand
CCAGCCGGACATAGAGGTTTATTTAAGAACAAGTAATTGGACAGACATGCCTTATAGGTTGACAAAATTCATATCACTTTTTTTGGGAAGATGTCATGAAGTAACATGATAGACCTTCTTTCAAGCCAATTAACATATGTTCAAAAAAACCAAAAAAATACCAAAAAGTAACGCGATAGACCTTCGATTAACATGTGTTCAAAAAACAAGTACTCCCGAAAGACCCAGAGGTTAATTCAAGAACATGTACCTCGAGGTTAATTTGACACACATGCCTTATAGGTTGACAAAAGTCATATCATTTTTTTTGGAAAGATGTCGTGAAGTAACACGGTAGACCTTCTTTCAAGCCAATTAACATGTGTTTAAATATTTTTTTATCAAAAAGTAACGCGATAGACCTTCGATTAACATGCATTGA
>NW_021246975.1:0-1002 GCF_002162155.2 Triticum dicoccoides | reverse complement strand
AAGGGCCACGAAATTCCCCCTCTCTTCCTCCATATATACAGCCCTTAGGGCACCGTTTAGACTTTGGGTTTTGTTTAGATTAAAAGTTCGCCATAGCTGCAACTTCGCGTACTTCGTTTGTGTTCAACGACCAGACAAAGGCGTCACAGAACCCCACCTTGATCAATAAAGCTTTCATCTTATATTCGCAATATCCAGATTGCAATCTTAGTTTCTTGCTTGTTCTTCGTTTGCTCGCAGGAAACAGACCCTCGTGGTCAGGTTGATCGTGCTCCGGCGTGGTCAATAACCTCTTGGAGTTGGTTTAGCGATTGCTAAGGCGCGACGTCCTCGCACGTTCGTAGTCGGATCGTCAAAGTCGACTTCCACCAAAGCGATATCCATCATCTCATCGAAAGACGGGACACCTTTGCCTCTATCAAGTGGTATCAGATTTCCAGGTTGCTCGGTGAGATTTTACTGTTTTTCGTAGTTTAGATTGAGTCTGTTCTTCATACCTATAGTCCACGAAAAAGCCAAAAAAAATTAGGGTTAGTTCATCCCATCCGAACCAATCTGAGCCTTGCATAATCTTTTCTGTATTTGCTTTGTTGAATTTGCGGTGCATCATCATGTCCAGTTGCTGGTCTTAGCGTCTAGTCTTTTAGAGTTTCGAGTTCTGTTCACAGGTTGTCACGTCGCCGCTGCCATATATCACCACTGCATCATCATCGTCGCTGTTGCCATATACCACCACCACATATTCCCCGTCAATCCTAATCCATATACGCCACCACATATCCGCCGCCATCACGCCAATCCGAGTTCACCTGCAACATATATCCGCCACCTGTCCGTGTTCCACCAGATTCATCTTCGCCACCAGTCCGAGTTCCACCAGATTCATCTCCGCCACCAGTCCTAGTCCGAGTCCAGTAATTGTTGCATTGTTCTCGATTTCCAGATCACGCGATACTCCGAGTCGTGACAGAGAAGGACTCCCCAACTTCCGAGCCATCCGCA
>NW_021246974.1:0-656 GCF_002162155.2 Triticum dicoccoides | reverse complement strand
GGAGACATTTCCCGGTAAGAGAGGCTACTAAAGATAAACAACTAGATAGTCAGATCCCACACATACCAAGCATTTCAATCATACACACAATATGCTCGATATGTGCAAATACAACGAAGCATCACAACATGACTCTACGACACAAGTACTTTATTTAAGGCTCAGAGAGCCATACATAACATACACAAAGGTACGGGTCTCACGACCCAACATACAAGTCATACAGTCATACAAACCAGCAGCGGAAGTAACTTGTCTGAGTACAGACAACTAGTAAAATAAAAGAGGCTTGGGAAGCCTAGCTATACTACAAGGTCCTTCACAAGCTCAGGGTCACCACCTGGGTCTTTTAGCCTACTCGTTGATGTCAACGTCTACGTAGAACCCATCAGAAGGGGTTGCAGCGTCTTCTGTAAAAATGTAAATTATAGCAACATGAATACAAAGGTACTCAGCAAGACTTACATCAGATCCTACATACATGCTTAGTATCAAGAAGGGTTGGTGGAGTTATTGCAGCAAGCCAGCTTTGACTCTTGGCTAGACTATCCTACGAGACTCCAACTTGAAATGGTTTTGCGCACACGAGTCCACTACTCACCACTTCAATACACTACCGAGGATCCACCTCCGTCTTCCTACGGAAGAGCCATCCT
>NW_021246973.1:0-1151 GCF_002162155.2 Triticum dicoccoides | reverse complement strand
TATTGATTATACAAACGTGTCACAATTGGGCGTCAGTCGCCTGAAAAATGATCCATACCCAATTGATTTCATAATCGTTGGATGAGCATTCAAGGATCGTCACACCTTCTTCTACCTTGAGTTGGCCCTTGGCGTCTTCCTTCAACACCCTACTCCCATGTGAGGTAAGTTCAATAAAACGTGAGATTTATCGTCTGTGCATACATAACCAAACAACAACACACTACATCTTGGAGGAAATGCTTGCTACCAAATAGTCACGTGTCAAATTTTTCTCAGCCACGTTGGGGAGGATGCAGGAGACTAAACGAGTTGCACAACATGGTTTTATCTATATCCACTTAGCCAGACCTAACCCTGACAACCTTCCGAAAAACGTAAAAGGCGTGTCGACTATCAAACGCCTCCTAAGAGCATCTTCAACAGGTACCCTGTTTTAGGGCATAACCGCTTTTTAGGGCATTTTGGGGGCCAAAAACGTAACTCTAACATCACCCTTATTGTAAATCTTGCAAGAAATTTCTAGGACATCCAAAAATAGGGTAGTGCCAACTACAAATATATGGCACTCGTGCGGCTGCCACAAACCCAAAATTGAGCCGCCCGCATCCCAACTGGCATGTCAAGAACCTTCCCCATTGACGGTGTCATACACCAGGGATGGCTCACTGTAGGGAGCCCGGCTAAAGGCCTGCCAAGGGGTCCGCAAGGCCCAACGACAGAGCGAGCCCTAACGAGAAGATAGCCACCTGATGACCATCTTGCCTCCCAAGCAAGGGTGGCGGCGACCTAGATCGCATCCCTCCTCCTGTAAAATCCTAGCATCCACCTTGTATATAAGGGGAGGCTAGATGAATCTCATTCCCATCTATTCTCAGATAGATAAACTCTCGGTAGCAACTTCATACACCATAGTAATCCCTCGCACGAGGTATCCCTTTCACCATGAATAACAAAAGCAAGCAGGATGTAGGGTATTACTCTTCGGAGATCCAAACCTACGTAAAATCCCTGTGTGACCTCCGATCCAAGACTTCCAACTATGCCTGGACCCCTACCGAGGGATCTAAAGGTTTTCTGCACTATCACCCATAACCGTTTTTCATCCCACGCTGCTGCCCCATCGAATCTAGTCACCATCGCACCACCTC
>NW_021246972.1:0-1434 GCF_002162155.2 Triticum dicoccoides | reverse complement strand
ATTCCTCATTGAAAGCTTTGTTAGGGGAACCAAAGATAGTATCATAAACATATAATTGGAACACAAACAACTCCCCTTTGACCTTCTTAGTAAAAAGAGTGGGGTCGATTAGCCCAACTTCAAAACCACGGTCTTGTAACAACTCGGTAAGGTGGTCATACCACGCACGTGAGGCTTGTTTAAGGCCATAGAGTGCCTTATCGAGTTGATACACATGATCAGGAAAGTAGGGATCCTCGAACCCGGGGGGTTGCTTGACATAAACCAATTCATTAATAGGACCATTAAGAAAAGCACTCTTCACATCCATTTGTTGTAACTTAAAGTTATCATGAGAAGCATATGCAATCAACATGTGAATGGATTCAAGACGAGCAACGGGAGCAAAGGTTTCACCGTAGTCGATACCCTCAACTTGGGATTAGCCTTGTGCTACCAAACGAGCCTTGTTGCAAATGATAATCCCATGGGCATCTTGCTTGTTCTTAAATATCCACTTGGTTCCAATGACATTGTGGTTCCCCATCGGTCTTGGCACCAATCTCCACACTTTGTTGCGCTCGAAGTTGTTGAGTTCTTCATGCATGGCATTGAGCCAATCCGGATCTTAGAGCGCCTCATAGACCTTGTAGGGTTCGACACAGGAGACAAACGCGTGATGTTCACAATAGTTTGCTAATTTTCTACGTGTGCTTACCCCCTTTCTTAAGCTTCCAAGCACATTTGTCATGAGATGATCCTTGGTGGAGAGCTTGGAAGCAACCTTGGCTGCACGACGCTCCAATTTCTCCTCGGGGGTGAGACGAGGAGTGGTCACTTGATCATCTTGAGCGTCGTCTTGAGCTTGTTCTCATTCTTGAACTTGCTTGGAGGAGAGAACTTGGCCTTGGGCATCACTTGGTGTGTCAATACCGTCTTGAGCATGATCTTGCCCTTGGTCTTGTTCTTGAGGATGAGGGCCTTCAAGTTGTTCTTCGGAAGCGTGTGGGCCTTGGGTTGGTGATGGCTCCACTTGACTGGAGCATTGTCCTTCTCCTTCGGCCACAAGGGGTCCCTCAATGGGTAGGATAAAACCAACACCCATTCTTCTTATGGCTTGAGGAGGAATTTCATCACCTACATCACAAGTGCCACTTTGCTCCACTTGGGAGCTTTTATTCTCATCAAACTCCACGTTACACGTCTCCTCAATAAGTCCCGTGGATTTATTGTGTCAGGACCCCGGCTCAATGCCACATTGATCTAGCATGTAACACCTCATATCACTTTGCGGCCTCATGCACGGTATTCCCACGGGTGTCGCCTTACCTTTGCCCGGGACCGTTTGCGCCTTTTGGCACACGTATATGACAGTGTCGCTAGCATCCATATGATAAGGAGCCCGGGCTGACATGGCTAGTCGTAAACCCAAAGTGGCACAAACTTACAGGGACA
>NW_021246971.1:0-925 GCF_002162155.2 Triticum dicoccoides | reverse complement strand
TATCACGTCCTGACTGGCTAATGTTGGCTCGTCATTATGGCTGGCCCTACAGACAACTTGTTGCACTCCACTTGCTCGGGCACAACTTTGTGTGCGTACCCCCCCATGGTCATGCAAAGTGGACCTGTTCTGAAATCGCCGAAGCAGAAAGATTTCTAGAACATGTGCTATAGTATTCTGTGAAGTAGCACTCGATATACTGGACCGTAACCGAAGTCAATAGCTACCGCGAGGAAGTAGTATATGTTCCACGTATTGATTTATATTACAGGCTGTAGTTCCGTTGGCCCATCACGACGCATGCATCTGACGACGTGGATTAAGTGCGCCAATGCCGCCGTGCACTGAAAGTGCGCTCCGAATGTGAGCATGCTATAAGACATGCATGACAGTCTAAATTGGTTGGCCAGGTGGGTGCACAGGCTAGAATTGGGCAGATGCGGCTTGACGACCCGTCTCCAACCGTCGAAAATAGAAAAATAGCGGACTAAATTTATGTCCGTTTAGATCGGCGCGTTGGAGTTGGCCTTTGGCATGAATGAGTCGACTTACTACTCACTCCATTCCAAAATATAGTGCGCCCACGCTTCCCGAGGTCCAACTTTGACCATAAATTTAACCAACGAGACCAACTGCGGCGGGAGAAAAAAATATATAATTGAAAACTTCTTTTGAATACGAATTCACTAATATAATTTTTGCTCCCGCCGCAATCGGTCTTGGTAGTTAAATTTGCGGTCAAAGTTGAAGCACGAGGATAGAGGAAGCACTACATTGTGGAATGGAGGGAGTATGATTTAAGGAGCCATGCAAAGCGAGCAGACATTTCTGATCGTCTGGGATTTAAAATTCGGCAAAATACCAAAGTAGAGTATTACAAGTTCGTAATCTCACCTTATTAAAACAGTTCATATATATATATATA
>NW_021246970.1:0-516 GCF_002162155.2 Triticum dicoccoides | reverse complement strand
GGGGGGGGGGCTGATGGACATGGCCAGCGAGGGCAGAGCCGCCAGGGCGACAATGGCGGCCACATGGGTGGCCGTGACTGCAAAGCTGGTTATGCTGGCAATGGCCGGCAAGGTGGAGGGGGCAACGCCAGCAACAACAGTGGAGGAGGTGGGCGTCGCAAGTGCTGGCGTCCCGGGTGCCAAATCTGCAAGTGATGGGAGGTGCTAGGAACGAGTAGTTGCTCTGATACCAAGTTAAACACAGGGTTTAGGGTTTTGCATGGATGGCTAACATCCAGCCTCACGTCTCTTTATATAGATGATCATAATACAATTACATACGTGTACATGTACAATATGACAGACCCTATTTTACACTCCGGACAAGAAATTGCCAGCTTGCAATAATCAACAAAGAGCAAATTACATGTAGCATGTAACCAACGACAGAGGTGACAAGGGCTCGACTCAAGACTCCGGAGTAAACATTTACTACCCCATAAGAGTTGAGTAAAGGGTGCCCAATTGAGTAAAATG
>NW_021246969.1:0-3646 GCF_002162155.2 Triticum dicoccoides | reverse complement strand
TCCAAGGATGTCTGTACGTGTTGATCGTGTACCCTAATAGAACAATTTGCTGCTGCTGTGTAGGCTACTAGCACACGGAGTACTAGCTAAACTGCACTAGTGCGGACACACTTGAGAGAGGAGCTCAAATGGATGGCTTGCTTCTACAACGCTGGGCATCGGTCATTTTTATAGCTGTACAAAAACGACTGTAGCACCTACCTATACCTTGGGAAGCAAGGGGAGGAAGACCTGCCAGTCAATGTGACTTGACTTTGGCAGCCATACTATGTCATGCTCATGCATGACGTGACCTGCAGTAGATATCTCCGATGAATTTTCTCTGCGCGCCCAACATGTGCACTGAAATGAGACCAGGTGCATCGGTTAGACAGTGCTTGGCATGTAGTACTTCGTCCTACCCCAGTGGGGCATTGGCTCCTTGCTGATAGCCTCAAGCAATTGCCTCAGACGTTTGCGCCAACTTGCATCCTGTCTTGATCCTGTGATGCTTCAAACTAATTGAAGGCCAATTATTTTTCTTTCCGCGCGGCACGGGAAAAGGTATTAGATGAAGAGAAAAAGACCGTTCAATGTGTTGGTCCACAGTCCGTCGACGGAAAATGAAGGGCAGAAAATTGAGGTGCACCATCGATATACCCTCTCGCTGCTTCTCTTCTGGATAGTGTACTCAACGCCACACAATACTGTAACGTATGCAAGGCTGCAAGTAGCTAGCTAGCCTGAGAAAGACAGACCGAATGCGACAGATATCTCGGAAGAATTTTCTTTGCGTGCCCAGCATTGCACTGAAATGAGACTAGGTGACCGTTTAGTAGTAGAATTCTTTTGGCGAATACACAAAGAATTGCGCATCTTTTCATTGATAGTTAGGAGAAAACAATACAAGGCGCCATAACAAGTGTGGGTAAGAACATAATAGAGGAAAACACCACAACCCTAAACTCACCTAGCCCGACCTCCCCTCGAGGAAGACAAGGAGACGAGACACATCACACCTAGACGGCCGCGTGATGACCAACGGGAGGACCTCCGTCGTGGCCCCAAAACTCCAGCACGTACGGAATCAATATACCCCCCACCTTGAGCGCCTAGAGAGATGGCAAGTGGGTTGCAAGACCCAGCCAGGCGGAAGGAGACCATGGAGGAAGGGTCAATGATTTCGTACGTTGTGCCCCAGATGCCCAAGCCTTGAGAAGTAGCCCAAACCAAGCATGGCAACCAACATCTTCCATTCCATGACCAAGGACTTCACGAGCAACCAAGACAACTCCTTTAAGTAGGGGATGACGCTACAACACTGCCTTTGTCCAATCCGACGAACCAGACCTATGGTTTCCCTCGGTGCATGAAGAGCCGCACAGAGAAATGCCTTTGGCAGTGCCTCAAAGAAGGGGTCTGTAGATGTGGAAGCGTACCTACTCCCCTGTGGGGAGCCGCGTAGACTTATATTGATTGAGGACAGGAAGCCCCTGTCGTGCCTTACAAGTTTGCCATCGATCGCTTAGGATACGATGTTTACAGGAGATACGAGAGAAGGAGTCCAGGGAGAGAAAGATAGACACATGAGATTAAGATTACATGCATAGATATCTCTATGTTTAAACTATCTATCTAACACCCTCCCTTAATCTTAACTATCCCACATTGAGATTTCTCTTGAACTCCTCAAATGGCTTGACTGACAAAGCTTTAGTAAAACCATCTACTACTTGATCCTTGGATGGAATAAATTGTATGTCCAATTTCTTCTCTCCAACTCTTTCACGCACAAAATGAAAATCAATTTCAATATGTCTAGTTCTACCATGGAAGACTGGATTAGCAGAAATATAGGTAGCTCCTAAATTGTCACACCATAGACATGAAACGCGACGTTGCTTAATTCCCAACTCATCAAGTAATGATCCCATCCAAATAATTTCTACTGTTGCATTTGCCAATGACTTGTACTCAGCCTCAGTACTTGACCTTGACACTATGGCCTGTTTTCTGGCACTCCCAGAAATGAGATTAGAGCCAAAGAATACTGCAAAACATGTAGGTGACCTTCTGTCATCACTGCATCCTGCCCAGTCAGCATCAGAAAAGGCACTAACAAGAGTAGAATTGGAACGTCTAAACTGAAGGCCTAAGCTCACAGTGTGCTTTACATATCGTACAATCCCTTTAACTGATGTCCAATGCGCAGTAGTAGGTGCAAGTAGATACTGACAAACCTTATTAACAGCAAAGGGTATATCTGGCCTTGTCAGTGTTAAGTACTGTAGAACTCCTACAGCACTCCTATACTTTGTGCTTTCTTCTTCCTTAAGTGGTTCTCCCTCAAATGCTGAAAGTTTCTCTGAGGAAGATAATGGTGTGGGTGAAGGCTTGCAATCCTTCATCCCCATACGAGTTAGAAGTTCAGTAGCATATTTCTCTTGATTCAGTATTATGCCATCTTGAACCTTCTTAACTTCAATGCCTGGGAAGAAGTGTAGATCACCAAGATCCTTTAGTGCAAATTCTGAACTTAGATCATGCAAAAGAGCATTAGTAGCACTTTGTGATGAACTTGCAACTATAATATCATCAACATATATCAGCACAAATATAGTTGTGTTTGCCTTGTTATAAATGAAAAGTGATGTGCCAGCTTTGGATGCAACAAAACCAAGACAACTTAACTGAGAGCTCAACCGTGAGTACCATGCTCTTGGTGCTTGTTTCAAGCCATAAAGAGCCTTGTCAAGCCTGCATACATAAATGAGGTGTTTTCTTGTCTACATACCCAGGTGGTTGTCTCATGTAAACCTCCTCTTCCAGAACACCATGCAAAAACGCGTTCTGAACATCTAGTTGTCTCAGGCTCCATCCTCTAGAAACTGCAATTGCTAGCACAAGTCTGATAGTTGCAGCTTTAACAACAGGACTAAAAGTATCTTCATAATCTAGGCCATAACGTTGTTTAAAACCTTGCAACTAGACGTGCCTTATACCTGCCAATGGAGCCATCTGCCCTTTTTTTGATTCTGTAAACCCACTTGCAATCAATGATATTTTTACCTCTTTGTTCAGGTACAAGACGCCACGTCTTGTTTCTCATAAGCGCAGAATATTCTTCGTCCATTGCATATTTCCATCTTGGATCTTCCAATGCATCTGTAATTTTTGTTGGTTCTCCTGCAATACACATCATGCCATATCGTATAGTACTATCAGTTCGAACTTTTGGGTTTCTTATACCTTTTTGTAGTCGTGTCATAACTCGTGAGGTCACAATTGGTTGAGGTTGAGATTGAACAGGGCGTGTATCTTGTTGTACAGGAGATGGCGCAAAATTTGCAGTCACAGAAGATCCTGACGAAGTATTAGACCCGCTATGCACATCGCATCGCGAGCCAGACCTGGCAATCTGCAGTGTGGCCGAATCTACGGCTGTTTCTGACTCACCAGCCATAGAAAATCTGGCACTTCCCTCTGCCTCCGCATGCATAAGACGCGCCCCCGCTGCTGCATGTCCATGCAACGTGCCTGTCGCTGTCGCTGCTGCATGTACACGCGGCGTGGGGCGGGTCTTGGCCGCTTCAGCTGGCGACGTGGCAGCCACCCGCTGGTTGGACCAGCACCTACCAGGTGCATGATCCAAAGAGGATTCCTGCGC
>NW_021246968.1:0-695 GCF_002162155.2 Triticum dicoccoides | reverse complement strand
TGTTAGCCTGCTACAGCCCAGATTCTCTGGAGTATTGCTAGCCCAGTTGTTACAGCCCGGATTCACTCGCTGATGACCGACACGTTCATTGCTGGGTCATGTATGCCTGTCCCTGTAAGTTAGTGCCACTTTGGGTTCATGACTAGCCATGTCAGCCCGGGCTCCTTGTCATATGGATGCTAGCGACATTGTCATATATGTGTGCCAAAAGGCGCAAACGGTCCCGGGCCTGGTAAGGCGACACCCATGGGAATACCGTGCGTGAGGCCGCAAAGTGATATGAGGTGTTACATGCTAGATCGGTGTGCCATTGAGTCGGGGTCCTGACAGCTTTGGTATCAGAGCTTGACTGCCTGTAGGATTACCAAGCCAAACTGGTCGAAGTTGAGTCTAGAAATGCTTTAGTTATATAAGGGAATTGATTGTGGGATGGAACATAAGGCTCTTTTTACTCCTTATATCTTATGCCCTTCTGATCTGAGTCATCCTATCTTTCCTACGGGGTTAAGGAACTAGGCTTTCTCTTCTTTCTATCAGGATGACGTGTTACTAATCCGTAGACCTATAGGATTGTTGGTTTCAAGCCTCAGTTCAGTTGCTACTATTTCCTTGTATTCATAGCTGGCCTCAGATTCTTGATATTGTGCTTCTAAGTGGTTATGCCACCATTTTTGTAGCATGTCTCAAATCTTTTC
>NW_021246967.1:0-426 GCF_002162155.2 Triticum dicoccoides | reverse complement strand
GGACAACGAAACCATTACACATCTACAAGAGACAAGCATGGGGAGCAGGTTGATGATGGTGTCCAGAGATACCAACTACCTACTACCAGGTCATCCAAGGCATCATCGCTGAGACTTTTCAGATTTTCACCTCCCGCACGTCATTTTGCCCGAAAGGGGTGCCGCAGCCCGGGCACTTCCGGTGGCGTAGCTCGAGGTTCCTCTGGATACATGTCGAGCAGAACAGGTGGAAGCATTTGGTGATCACAACCTGACAACAACCAAACAAGGAACAGAAGGCTAATCAGCACTCAGCTGTAGGTGGTCTTCAGGTTTAAGTGCATAACAGAGAAACTGGAACTTCGGTCACATGGAAATAAAAATACATGTATAACTCAGCTTCTACCGTCTCGAGTCACATACAAATCTGCATCATCCAAAAATAAG
>NW_021246966.1:0-427 GCF_002162155.2 Triticum dicoccoides | reverse complement strand
TGTTATCTTATTTAGATGGCCTTCAGCCATATTTTTTTAGTAAGTTCTCTTTTGAGACATTCGATGTAATAAGTGTGTGATTGAACACTGTTATAAATCCTCGAGTATAGTGTGTGTCAGCAATACCGATCCAGGGATGACACTTAAGCACAGAGACTTGATCGTCTGTGGTCGGGTCACTACACCTCATAGCTGGCCTTCCAATATTGAACCACGCCTTTGGCTTTGTCCAGTTCTGCTTTCCTTTCGGTGGTTGCATGTTTTGTAACGGTCTATCACATAGCGCCTCCAGATCGACTCTAGCCTTAGTATTATCCTTTGACTTCCCCTATATGCCGAACAATGTACCAAAGAGTGCCTCGGTGATATTCTTTTCAGTGTGCATCATGTTGATGTTGTGTGGGCAAAGGAGGTCTTTGAAGTAAGG
>NW_021246965.1:0-1314 GCF_002162155.2 Triticum dicoccoides | reverse complement strand
GGCACCACTACTGATCATCTGGAAAGGACACGTAGTATCGCTGAGAGTCCTCGTCGAACTCCCACCTGAGCTCGTAATCGTCAACTGGAGCAGAATCACCTGGACCTGCATCTGGAGTTGTAGTATCTGTGAGTCACAGGGACTCAGCAATCTCACACCCACGCGATCAAGACTATTTAAGCTCATGGGTATGGATAAGGCAAATATATGTGGAGCTGCAGCAAGCGACTAGCATATCTGGTGGCTAACTTATACGCAAAAGAGAGCGAGAAGAGAAGGCGAAGCACGAGCGAGAAGCTAAAGGAACATCCTGCGCAAGCATAACTCCAACACCGTGTCCACTTCCCGGACTCCGCCGAGAAGGGGCCATCACGGTAACACACACGGTTGATCCATTTTAATTAAGTTTAGTTCAAGTGATCTACAACCGGTCATTAACAAATTCCCATCTGCCCATAACCGCGGGCACGGCTTTCGAAAGATCAATCCCTGCAGGGGGTCCCAACTTAGCCCATAACAAGCTCTCACGGTCAACGAAGGAATAGACCTCCACCCGAGACACACCGATCAGACTCGGCAACCCGGTACAACAAGACAATTCGACAGGTTAAAACAAGACCAGCAACACCGCCAGAATGTGCCAACAAATCCCGATAGGAGCTGCACATATCTCTTTCTCAGGGCACACTCAGATGAGCGCTCCATACAACTAAAACCAAACCTCGAGTTTCCCCGAGGGGGCGCTGCACAGGACTCTAGTTTGGACCAATGCTCAGAGGAGCACTGGCCCGGGGGGGTTAAAATAAGATGACCTTCAGGCTCCGGAAACCCAAGGGAAAAGAGGCTAGGTGGCAAATGGTAAAACCAATGTTGGGCATTGCTGGAAAAGCTTTAATCAAGGCGAACTATCAAGGGGTTCCCATTATAACCCAACCGCGTAAGGGACGCAACAATCCGGGAACATAACACCGATATGACGGAAACTAGGGCGGCACGAGTGGAACAAAACACTAGGCGAGAGGCCGAGCCTTCCACCCTTTACCAAGTATATAGATGCATTAAGATAACATAGCAATATAATGATATCCCAACAAGAAAGTAAATGTTCCAACAAGGAACGGCTCCAATCTTCACCTGCAACTAACAACGCTATAAGAAGGGCTGAGCAAAGCGGTAACATAGCCAATCAACGGTTTGCTAGGACAATGGTGGGTTAGAGGTTCAACATGGCAATTGGGAGGCTGACAAGCAAAAGGTAGGCATCGTAGCAGTGGCAAGCAAAAGAGCGAGCAAACTAGCATAGCAAAGATAGTA
>NW_021246964.1:0-1516 GCF_002162155.2 Triticum dicoccoides | reverse complement strand
TTCATCCTAGTCCACCAGAACCTCTGGCGTAGGTCCTGATACATCTTGGTACTACCGGGATGAATGGTGAGAGGAGATTCATGAGCCTCCTTAAGGATCAACTGCCGTAGATGCTGGTTCTTGGGAACCACTAAACGGTTCTCAAAGTACACAACACCATGATCATTTGTGGAGAAACAACTAGCACCTCCGCTAGCAATGTTCTCCTTGATCTTAGCTATTCCCTTATCTCGCTTCTGGGCAGCGATGATTTGATCCGTAAGAGTAGGTTTCGCCACCAAGGTGGAAAGAAATCCTTGAGGAACAATGTGAAGGTTAAGCTTCCGAAATTCCTCATGGAGAAGCGGTTGACTTTGTTGTAACATCAGGTTGTTACAATAAGATTTACGACTTAGCGCATCAGCTATGACGTTGGCTTTCCCTGGGGTGTAAGTTATTCCTAAGTCAAAATCTGTGATCAACTCGACCCAACGTCTTTGCCTGAGATTCAAATCCGGTTGGGTGAAGATGTACTTCAGACTTTGGTGATCAGTGAATATTTCGCAGCGATTACCAAGGAGGTAATGTCGCCAGGTTTTAAGTGCATAGACTACGGCTGCAAGCTCTAGATCATGAGTAGGATAATTCTCCTCATGTGGGTGCAATTGCCGTGAAGCGTAAGCAATTACATGTCGATCTTGCATGAGAATGCAACCTAGTCCTTGTCGCGAGGCATCGCAGTAGATAACAAAGTCCTTAGAGAAGTCTGGCGGTACCAGAACGGGAGCAGAAGTCAGGCGTCTTTTCAGTTCCTGAAAGCTGTGCTCACATTGTGGAGTCCATTCAAACTTTTTATCCTTCTTAAGGAGTTCGGTTAGAGGTTTAGCAACTTTGGAGAAGTTCTCGACAAAGCGACGACAATAGCTCGCTAGGCCAAGGAAACTCCGAACTTGCTTGACCGATTCAGGTGGAGTCCAATTAAGGACGGCTTGAACTCGCTCGGGGTTAACAGCAATACCTTTACCAGATATTACATGACCCAGATAGGTCACTTTTGACAACCAGAATTCACATTTAGAAAATTTGGCATAAAGGCGATGCTCTCGAAGTTTCTTCAACACTAGCCTTAGATGTTCGGCATGTTCTTCCTCGTTCTTGGAGTAGATGAGTATATCATCAAGATAAACCACGACGAATTTATCCAAATACTCCATGAAGATTGAATTCATCAATCGAGAAAAAGTGGCTGGAGCGTTGGTTAAACCGAAGGACATGACGGTGTACTCGTATTGGCCATAACGAGTAACAAAGGCCGTTTTAGGAATGTCCCCGTTCCTGATTTTGATTTGATGGTAGCCCAACCTCAAATCCATTTTGGAGAAGACTGAGGATCCAGCGAGCTGATCATACAGGTCGTTGATCCTGGGGAGCGGATATTTGTTCTTGATTGTGACCAAATTGACAGGTCGATAATCTACAACCATCCGGTCCGTACCATCCTTCTTCTTGACGAAGAGGACGGGGCAAGCCCACGGAG
>NW_021246963.1:0-6409 GCF_002162155.2 Triticum dicoccoides | reverse complement strand
AGCCGTTGGATAGCTCGACATCTGAGCACATGCACCAACCTGTCCCCATCTGACTTGCGGAATTGGGAACCATCGGCAAGCAGCTACATCACAATGCCGGACGCCTGTTGCATTGCATCGCGGCGCCCACTTGCATTGTTGTGGATCGGCCAGGAAGCATTGTAGTGCCATGTGCCGTTGCACCGCCGCAGGGATCCACCGGCAAGAAGCTGCATCGCAGTGCCAACGACCTGATGCATCCCAGCACGGAGGCCCGCTACATCGTTGTCGGGATCTGTCGGCAAGCAGCTGCATTGGAGCACTAGGATCGACCGCCAACCAATGCATCACAGCACCTGGAGCCACCGCCGCATGCTCTATCGCCGGACCAGTGCCAACATGATTGCGAGGTTATGCATCATAGATATTGGCGGCGCGGGGAGCTTCGGAAGCATCGCTCATGGTGGAGAGAACCATGTGTGCGGGGAGAGGACGATTTAGAGACTAGAGACAATAAGGGGCTTGCGTATTTCAGGGGAAGAAAGGAGAAAACGAGTGGCACGCGCAGGGCCCGGTTGATTTCTTTTCAGAAACCAGCCGGTTGAATATAAAAGTTTTCCTTTAAATTTTCTATGTGCTTCTATTCTGAATTAAGATATAATCCCTCCGTCCGGAAAAGTTTGTTCCAAACTTGTCACTCAAATGAATGTATCTAGCACCAACATCAATTTGAGGGGAAACAAATTGGACGGAGGGAGTAATCTACCGTTGTTCTTGCACTAGAACGACTTTACTTTGTTGCTCTGTTGAGTTCTGATCTTCCCCCTGACAATGTTACCTTGCAGGTTGTCCATATCCTAGCAACCGTGCTCAAGCACAAGATGATCCGGGTAGGCGGGGCGCTCAAGCCGCGTCTCTGCATGTAGTGGAGCCAGTTGCCGCCATTCATGGCCAGCTGGGAAGATCCACACTGCCGCAACGATGCTTCCCAACCACGCCGCTTTGGGGGCAAGGATAATCGCAAGGAGGGAGGATGTTATGGGCATGAAGGAGACCCCAGTTGACAGCGAGACTATCGCAACTACAACCACAACAAAGGGAGGCGATGAGACTGATGAGTGCCTGACCGCCTGGCATGTGGGCCAGGCCAAGGTTGTGAGTGTGTGAGACCTGCTTGCCGCATGTGGGTGTTAATTAGCTGGCTGGCCCAGATTGGACAGCATAGAGACTTAGGCCAAACAAACAAACCAGAAAGTGAGAAGTTGTTCTACCTCCTCGCAGCGGCTATCAGATCCCCTTCTCCCTTCTCCTCCCTTTCCCCAATTCCCCACTAGACCAACCCAGGTCCGTCAAAATCGGTTGTGCATGGCCAGAAGATGGAGCGCTGGGCTTGGCCGATCGAGGTGGCAGCGGCGGTGTCCGCCCCGGAACCGATCTTAGCGGTGGTGACGGCAATGTATGGCCCGGATCCGACCATGGTGGTGGCGTCTTCCCCTCCGACAGGGATGATGGGCCAGGTGGTGGGTCCTTATGGCGGCGCTGGTGGCGTATGCGGTATCCAGCCCAGAACTGGTCTTGGCGGTGGTGACGGCGATGTCTGGTTCGGATCCGACCATGGTGGTGGTGTCTTCCCCTCCGACAGGGATGACGAGCCAGGTGGTCGGTCCTTGTGGCGGCGGATCATCGAATCCCGTTCCCAGGGTTGTCGCAGGATGTGTGTGGCGGCTGGAGCATTCTCCGGCGACGATAGCGGCTGGCGCGGCGGTGGGTGCTTCCTGTAGTGCCCGGAATTGGAGCGGCGACGCCTCTTCAACAATGCAGGTGGACTCCGTGGTCGTGTGGATGACTCGGAGTTTGGATCTGGAGGTGGCGACAACCTTTCTGAGGCTGGTGACGGTGTGGGGCGTCCACTACATTAACAGGCCGGGTTCGATGCGGCTCCGCAGGTGATACATGTGCCTCTTTCGGAGTTGTCAGGTAGTGCATGTTTGCCGGCAGGTGAAGCCACCGGTGGATGCGCTACCGGCGAATGTTACGCATGACGTCTTATAATGTGACGTCAAGTCATGCCTGTTACCGGCAGGCGATGCACGATGGCTCTAGGAGAGGTTTCATGGCTAGCCTGTTGCTGTTGGATCGAAGGTGGTGCGACTGTAGCGGAAGGCAGGCGGTATGGGCCATCTTTTGTCTTCCATTGTCTTCTCCAGATGCATGCGGATATCGAGCTGTGGGTAGACTGATAACAGCCGATGGTACAGGTGGCTTGAACGACGAGTTTATGCAGTCCGGTGGAAACACAAGATCTCTGATCGGGCTATGTCGACGTCCGCCCATGTCGTGTCCTTGCCGAAGGTGGTGGATTGAAGCTTGGCTTTGGGGATGAAAATTCATAGTTCAATCTTGTTGTGGACTCGCCATCATCGACGCACGTGCGGCGATTCCTTTTTGAAGGCGTAGCCTAGGAGTTGTGTATTTTTAGTTTCTAATGTGTCTTGTAACATAGGGTTATTGAATATCCGGGGGAGTTACTGTCGTGAGGTATACGGCCTCAAGGGTTGTTTTCCACTTCTTTTCGGATGGAGATTGTTTGGCTGCTGAATTTTGCATCATTAATAATATATGTCTGCTTGCATCGTTTTGATGAAAAGACCGAGGGTTATATATCGAGTGCGGCTAATCTGCACCCGGGCTCAGCTGCACCCACGCTTAGAAAAAAATTCAAAAAAATACTAAAAAATTCAAAAAGTTCCAATTTTTTTGTGGTGGTAGATAATTTGACGCGTGAGGTGCACCCTAAAATTCAACTCATTTGAGCATCTGAGCAGCTCTCGGCAAAAAAGATCGATGCTGGCTAAGCTGTCTGCCAACAACAGCAAAAACGAGCCCCCTATGATCTCTCGCGACTGCAGCTCCACCATGACAGTTCAGCTTCGCGACTGCAGCTGTTTACTATCATCCGGCGCATCCGGCTGCAGGTCCTCTCCCGGTCTAATCAGCTGTTTTACTGCACCCGTCACTGTCTCCTTCCCATCCCCATGAATAATATTGTTTCTTGCAACTAGTGCAGTGGCCCGCGTAAATGCGTGGGCAACAGTTATTGAACTATTTTTATGTGCAAAGATGTAGTACTTTAATTTAGTGTCATGCATTAAAAATGGCTTTCATTTTCAAAATAAACACTTAATTTGAACACAATATTTATGTTTAATTTATGAAACTTGTTAAAGTTACTACCCATGATATATTTCCTTTCAGTCTTGCTATGTCTCAGACTCTCAGTCCACTAAGACTTGGTTATATCTAAGCCGACGCTATATTCGTGATATCTTACATTTAGATCTAAGCAACTTTTTTCTTTTCTTTTTCTTCTCTTTTTTGTACCTTACATGCTATTTCACTTGACTGAGACTTGGTTAGTCTCAGATGACTTAGACCTAGCCACACTCATTTCCTTTACTTTGAGCGTAATACAAGTCTTTTAGGACATGACATGGTTTTGAAGATGGTACGTATTGTTACTGTTAATTTATTGTCTTGCATAAAAATGATTTACAATATAACTTTGGAGTTTGTGATAAATATTGTAATATCAATTTTTAGATTTTAAATGCATGTAACCTTTCTTTATAGATGCCCTAACTTTAAAGTGCTTTACCGATCAAGCATAACATATTTCACTTCTATTTCATCAGTTTGGCTAAAGAATACTAAAAGCGCACAAAATAGACATGAGAATAAGAAGGGAACATCCAATTCCTGGAACATATTTATGGGTCTCTCTATCACTATCTAAATAAATAGCTATTCTTCATGTCATCTTTGTTAAAAATACTTGAAACATCCATGGTTGATCCCTCAGACAAAATAGTAGGAGCAGAAAAATACATCCTCGACATATAAAGTAGCAGTTAACAACCATGGTAGTGATTAGTTACACTATTTCATAAGTAAAGGAGTCCATTTTTTCCTGCGATGATATATGACACTATTGGATAAAAATAAAATGAAGTGTACAATTTGTCATCAGCTCCTGCATTGTAGAGCAGTAATAATCTAGGTTACCAAATCAAAGATGCAAACATTTATGGTGATGTGAGGAACCATGGTTACAACTAAATAGTTTGGATTTTTTAACATGCATACTATACCCACTTGGACTTACATTAAGATCAAACTGCACAATAAGTCTCATGCCAATTGGTGTGTTGTTCTGTCGGAAGTTAGATGATCTTTAGTATGGGGTCTGCACGAAATCCAAAAATAAATAAATTAAAACATGAATCAATATTATATCAAAACACACATATTAAACACATCAGTAAATCAACTGTATAGTGATAAAACAATTACAAAAATATTTATTGAGAGCAACAACATCGGATATGCTAAATATTCCAGAGTCAAGGGGGATATCAACCACAAAAAAATGCCACCTTCTGAAAATAATAACCAATCTATTATTAACTAACTCACATCAATCTCGTATATCTGGCTGATGCTGAAGAACATACATGCATTAAGGAGGAAAATAATATAAATTTTTCTAAAAGAATGTATGTTCACATGCATTTTTAGTATACCTGTTGTTTCCTCTTCTTCTTCGAATTATTCGGTATGCCCGGCACATCTTATTCAGAGGAAAATAAATAGAGCGCAATTCACATTTATTGCAACAGAAGTTGGCGACAGGATGAGCATAGAGCATATACAAAAATTAGAGGGTAGACCGGATAGTCCACAATTTCCAACATAAACAGAGAAAGAGATGCTGCTTGTTACATACATATACATGTTCCTAGCAAGACCAGCTGGGGCTTGTGCAGATGGCAAGTCGTCTTGGCCCATGTCGCCGGCGTACATGCATGACAGTTTGCATGAAGGACTGGTTCCCATCAACGTAATATGTTGATCTACAAATGACTTGAGGTGCATGATGCATATCCATGCTCATGTTCGTATTTCATCTGTATGATGATTGGAGGGAGGGTGAGCGTGAGAGTTTTAGGGAGTAAGGAATCGAGGGAACCGCTGTCGCTGGCTGAAGGTATACCTTGATGCACGTCTCCTTGGCTCATCCATGAGGAATCGCTGGCCGGCCGCCGGGCATCTTCACGTTGATTTGGCTCATCCATGAGGAATCGCTGGCCGGCCGCCAGGCAGGGCATACGTACGTATCACTGGCCGCCCAGAGAGCATCTTCACGTAGACTTGGCTCATCCATGAGGAATCTCTCGCCGGCCGCCGGGCAGGGACTACGTAGGTCACATATACTACATGATTTAGGTTTAGCGGATGAGAAGGTTTCCCTGTGGTGGCATAGGTGGGTAATTTCACAACTTCATAAAAGATCTATTGGTTGTCCTTTATCAAATTTACTATATCAATGGCTAGATATTTCTGAAATTTTCTAGTTTATTATTCTTTTTTTTCTGGTTTCCACATGGTGGCATAGGTGGGTAATTCCCAAACTGCGTAAAAGATCTATTGGTTATCATTTGCTTAATTTACTAAATCAACGGCTAGATGTTTCTAGTTTACGTGGATTTTTCTAGTTTCTTCTCTTTTTTATGGTTAGCCCGTTAATTACTTTTTATATATAATAGATTCTACCATAAATGAATCTTAGAGAACGAAAACAAAACGAACTGAATGAGCAACCACATAAATATCTAGAGGATGCATTACTGCAAATGCAAGGAACATTGAATCAAAATGACAGGCGGACGATACCACAAGAATTAAATCAAGTTCAAATGTAGTATACAAAAATTCGAACAAAACACTTTACCGACTGTACACTGCACAGTCAGCCAAGAATACTCCGAATTGACAATCAGCTTTGCACTACTCCAACTTAACACAAGAATGTAGATTACCTCGGATAACAAATAAATTACTAACCTAAAACAAACAAAAAGACAGTTCATAGCTTAAGCATCACATGCATCAAACTCCCAATTCTCAGGCCCATAAATCATTGGTCATCGCAACATTGAGTGAAGTCCAATTAATACATGATTTCTTAGAATTACGAGTCACAATATAAGAGCATTAAAAACAATAATATAAAATGGGTGATATAATGCCAGTACGATTTGCAGCACGCTCTTACAAAACATTGCTGAAAAAAGTAAAAAAATACCTACTTAAAATGATAGGCATTTATCCCTCTCCAAGTTCAATCATTTGCTGCAAATTATCGTCACTGAACGTGGGACATCATCAAAGCATGGAAACCTAACCAATAAGCAACATAGCATATATTACAATCTATTATGACTGCTACTTCTCCAGTGTTCTTCTATTTTTCTCAAGATATCAAAGTATGCACTGGGCATCACAAACACAAATACAGAAATCCTCTATCCTCTCCATGGTTGCTGCTGAAGCTTCAGCTACTGCTGGACCATTGGTTGCAAATGTAATAAAT